>NC_083589.1:8314972-8619222 GCF_027579695.1 Neoarius graeffei | reverse complement strand
AAACGGCCTTTTCCACACCGTTCGGCTTGCACCAATTTGTCACACTTCCTTTTGGGCTGTTTGGGGCGCCTACTACATTTCAGCAGCTGATGGACAGGGTCCTCCGCCCCCACGCCACCTATGCGGCCGCATACCTGGATGATATAATCATTTATAGTAACGACTGGCAGCGGCACTTACAACACCTGAGGGCCGTCCTTCGGTCGCTGAGGCGAGCGGGTCTCACTGCCAACCCGAAGAAGTGTGCGATTGGGCGGGTGGAAGTACGGTATCTGGGCTTCCACTTGGGCAACGGGCAGGTGCGTCCCCAAATTAACAAGACAGCAGCAATTGCGGCCTGCTCGAGGCCCAAGACCAAAAAGGGGGTGAGACAGTTCCTGGGGCTGGCTGGCTACTATCGTAGGTTTATACCTAATTATTTGGACGTCACCAGCCCGCTGACTGATCTCACTAAAAAGGGGGCACCAGATCTGGTCCAGTGGACGGAGCAGTGCCAGCGGGCTTTCTCTGAGGTAAAGGCTGCACTTTATGGGGGGGCCACTATTACACTCCCCTGATTTTTCTCTCCCTTTTGTGTTGCAGACCGACGAATCGGACAGAGGGCTGGGGGCGGTGTTGTCTCAGGAGGTGGAGGGGGAGGACCGCCCCATCCTGTACATCAGCAGGAAGCTGTCGGTGCATGAGGGGCGCTACAGCACCATAGAAAAAGAATGTCTAGCGATCAAGTGGGCGGTCCTCGCCCTCCGGTATTACCTGCTGGGGCACCCTTTCACCCTCTGTTCGGACCACGTGCCCCTCCAGTGGCTCCACCGCATGAAAGATGCCAACGCGCGGATCACCCATTGGTATCTGGCACTCCAACCCTTCAATTTCAAGGTGGTCCACAGGCCGGGGGCGCAGATGGTCATGGCGGACTTCCTCTCCCGTCAAGGAGGGGGGGAGTCGGCTGCAGGCCAGACGGCCGCCCGGCCTGAGTTGGGCGGTGGGGGTATGTGGCAGCGGGGGCGTGGTCAAGCGCCGGTCTGTGACAGGAGGGCGGAGTCAGGGAAGGTGAGTGGCAGAATCACTACACCTGACGGCAATTAACCTGTGTTTGTGTGTCTTCCCAGTAACCGCGTCCTATTTAAGGAGGCAGAGGGAGAGCAGAGGGAGAGCTTCCCCAGACGAGACTGCAGTGTGTGTGTGTTTGTCTCTGTCTCCGGTTTGAAATTGTCTACTGAAAAGTGTGGCAATAAAGCCTGAGTTGAACCCTGATCTCTGTCCTGCCGTCCTCTGTGCTCCACCCCCTCATAGGGAACTTACTACACAAATGTTGTAAAAAAAAAAGACCTGTGGGATATAAAATGTAATCACTTCAACACTATTAATTAGATTGTATGAAAGCTTCAATTGTAAAAAGTTAAAGAGCAGACTCCGCCCAAGGGAAGCTTTGAGTGAACAGTTTCTGTTGCTGCATTGCTGACATAGAAAGCAACTGAGTGACGAACCAGACATCTGAATATGTTTATCGGCACTGAGGTGGAGGGTAGAACAGCAGCCTATCATCAGGCCAACGCAGAAATTATAAAAGCTCAAACCAGGTATTAACGATCTGGCTCGAACCTGTAGGGAACTTGAACTAAAGACTTATTTTACTGAAGGAAAACATTAAAAGCACATAATGTTTCTTTCGCTTTTAAAATTCAAGTGTATGTGTGTCTTTCTACGAAATGTGGTCAAGTTACATGAATTTGTTTAAAAGTTATGTGCTTTTTAATTTGAGGCCCACATCTGCAACATCCCCTTTTTACCACTTGGGCTTCACGCACACATTTGAGCTCCATACCAAATTTAGTACAAAAAAAAAAAAAAACAGAGGGTGAGTAAAACTCTGTGGACCGACTGACAGAGCAAGCTATAGAGCTGTTAGTCAGAGCTAAAAATAATATAAAATGTAATATAATAATAATAATAATAATAATAATAATAATAGATTGCCATCATATTGGCAGACCAATAGTGTTCCAATCAACTTCATAATCATAAAGTGACGCATTTAAAACATCTGACGACCCTTACTGAGTACTCCTTCACAAGTTTTGTGGGGTCTTCATTCCGATACACAGCCAGTGCTCGTAGGCTGCACTCTCTCCTTGTTGCAATGGTGTCGTTCTACAAAACACAAAAGGATATACGCTGTACAAACACATCACTGATTTTAGAAGCATTACAGAAAGGACATTTTCACAGACTAATTATTATTGTAGAGGAAAGCCTTCATACCAGAATGTTTCATGTAAACACACTGTGTTGAAGAAACACTGAATGATGCAATACTAGATGGATCTGTAGTTTCTCTGTAGACAATTTGACTTTTGTAATGTAACGTAACCCAAAGGTGGAAGGAGGAAAGCGGTGAGGCATAAAGATTCAACTTCTTCCCACTCTGTTTGGGCATGGACTATTTCTGTTACATTTATTTTTCTCAGCCTTGTTGTTTGTTTTATTTGTGTGCTTATTTTTTATTTATTTATTTATTTGTTTATGTGATACTGAAATACATTTTTTAAAATCAAATCAAATCATGCCTGAGCAACCGCCCTAACACGATGCATCTATGCTTTTAAGTGTGCACAGCAACTCAGATATTTATAACAATTGTCCTAAACTTCCAACAATAGTTACCAACTTCATTAAAGAATAGAAATTACACAAACCTGGTTAATGACAGCCATAATGTTGGCGATTTTGCGCCCTGCTGCTCCTCCTTTCTTCCGGAACACTTTGGACAGTTTGTTAGAGTAGTGGTCCAGGCTTGACATGAACTTGGGATGAGCGGGACGGTGGTAATGTGGGTAAACTCTGCACAAATCTAAAAGTGTGTTTTAACAGGAGAGAAAGACAGAGAGAGCGCAGAAAAAGGTTAAAACAATTTCAGTGTGCCAAAACATTTCAGCATAGCAATATACGTATCATGTAACTGCTAATGTGTACCACACCAAATGCGGGGGGTGTTAGTCGTGGCAGCGGGTATCGACTGTGGCAGCGGCATCAGCAGCTGCTGCTCCAGGCTGGGCTGAGCAAAAGATGGTGGATGGCGGGCGCCAGTCATGCTGAACATTATTATCCCCACCACTTTTCAAAACAAACTGATGCCCATGTGCGGCAAGTCGGTGTAGCAGTCAGGAGCAGTTGCTGCAGCTAGAGCCAAAGTTAGCAATCCCAGCTGCTACACCGACCGGCTGTGGCTGGCAGTATATCCCAGGGAGGTGAGTGCCTGACATAGCTCTAGCTGCGGCATGTCGGTGGGACCCGGGGCTGGTCTGTAGCTGCCCGGGCAGGTGAGTGGAGTTGCCGGAATGAATTAATGAATGAATTAATTAATTAATCCCATAACCCAAGCATAGAGCCTTCACACCAGCTCACGTGACAGGTCGTGGCAGCTTCCCCAAACAGCGGTAGCTTAGCTGACGGAGGTGAGTGTCAGACCGACCCCGGTTACCACTGAGCTGCTGCGGTCAGGCACTCACCTCCCGCAGATATACTGCCAGCTGCAGCAGGTCGGTGTCGCGGTCGGAAAAAGTCAGTGGAAGCCGCCCTGAACCGAATTGTTGGTTGGTGGGGTCTAAGCCCACGGGGGTGGGGTGCAGAGCAGCGCCGAGTCCCGGCCCACTCAGAGGTGAATTGCTCATGAGCTACTGGCACACAGTAGTAGGAAGGTCAACAGAAATAGCATAGGTTTTGTTATTTAGGCAAAAAAATTTTATTTCCTCATTTTAAAGACCACCAAGACATATTTTAAATAGCTGAAAAACGCAAAAGGGGACTTTAAGCTATACCACACAGGTCTATTTAGTATACAAAGCCAAGACAGCACACTTATAACATGCGCATTTCAGTTTTACCTCATGTTTGGAAAAGAGAGCCGGCCATCTGCTTTTGAATTCTGTGATGAAGGGCCTGTCTTGAAGCACTTCATACCGCTGATGAGCAAATGTTTTCTCCATCTTCTGTCTTATCACCTGATTGTTGTGCCTTTTCTTGACCTCGGACAGCAGTTCTTACTGCCCTCGTTCACGTTTTTCCTGAGCGTTATACATCGCCCAGGATGCGTTCTTTAATAGTCACCCCGAGCGCCAAAGCAGTTGTAGCCGACTGTAACAGCCCCAACCGCTCAGTAACTCGACTAACGTTACAAGCATGGAACGCTCGCTCGAACGTTAAACAGTTTTCTCATCTTAGTGTCTTATAAGTGTCTGGGTGGCTTTATTATTGCATCCGTATTTGCCTGGTTAATCGAGTGAGCCTTCAAATCGCTAAGTTATGGAAACACAAACTATGGATCGTCAAGGAGTTAACTGTAACATTACCAGTTAAAATGCTTATAAAATAAAATATCTGGGGAAAGACACCAGAAAGCTAACGTTAAAGTGACATAAATAAATAAAAATAAGTAGTTACATTTGTGATTATCGGGGCATGGCACTGGTTGTCATACCACGTTTCTCCATGCAATGGGATTACACTGTTGAAAACAAAGATAGAATCTCAACTACAACAAAATACTGTATTTCTTAACAAAATTATAACAGTTAAAAGACATTTTATTACCATTGTTTCAAGGATGGCCGTGGATGGCTGTCCAAGCAGCATCGTGAGGGAAGGTAAAATGGCGGAGTTCAAGTTGTAATGGACGCACGGGGTCTCCTAAGGGACTCCAAAGGGACAAACAAAACTTAAAATCCCCATGTACACCTGACATTGCTGGTTTTTACTTTCAAACAGTGCAAGAGACTTCATTTGATAGAAAAAAACCCCTTGACTTTTTCAGTAATTTAAATGTAATACTACGCATTATAGTCAACAACAGTGACATTTCATTTTTTTGAGTCTTTTGAATAATTTCCGAGTCTGTGTCTTGTATTCTTCTAAAAGGAAAATGCTGGATTGTTTCAACTATTTTGAACATATTCTAACTGTGGCTGAAACGTTTCCTCGAGTAACTCGAATAATTCGGTAGCTAAAAATGTTTGATGTATATTTTTGCATTGTGGCTTTGTTTATTTCCTATCAGCTCACTGTGTTTTGCACGGATGATTATTACTGTGGCACAACGAGCTGCTGTGGGTACGTGACATGAAGGAGACGTTGGATGTGATTTGATGGCACGGTTTGAAAAGAGCAGGAAGAGGGAGAAAACAGCAAGGGGTGAGGAGAAGAGTATGGGCAGAGAAAACAACAGAAAATGTCAAAAGTTTGGGATCATTTCAAGATAAAACAGAGCAAAAATGTGTGGAGTGTATCTATTGCAAAGCCAAACTCGCCAACCACAACAGCACATCGTCAATGCTACTGCACCTCCACACAAAGCATTCAGTCTGTGCATCCAGTCCACAGAGCAGATCCAAGACAAGCTAACGCAAATCATTATGATGTTCAGTAATTATGGATATGTGCAATGGATAGTTAATCAATATAGTGGCTTGTTGTTGCGTTCAAACAGCGTTTATTGATGTGGAAAAGTGTTTTGTGAGGAGAAGTTAAAAATCAGATCATGATGACGTGACATTAGCTTAGCGGGTGCTCGCTGAGTAACGAGCTGATTTGCGCTTCTAGTAGACAAAACAGTGTCGTGCAACAAGCAAAGGCTCACCAGATACCCAATACATGTCTGGTATAATCCATACTGCTGTTATGTTAGCTGTTTCTCCAACAGCACTTACACTGATTCCATATTTGTTGTTTCACCCCCTCTCTCTCTCTCTCTCTCAAACACACACACACACACACACACACACACACACACACCTCAGGGTGATGCATGAAATACCCCAGAGAGCAGAATATCAGGTGGAAGAGGCAACTGGAGCCTAAAATGTACCAATTCAATACGATTATAGTGATCAGAGTCTGCAGGTGTAGGATGTAGACTGTATCTTGCAGTTTGATATTTAAGCCGAATAAGAGATATCAATAATAATTAAGGAGCTGAACAACATCGCACTCACAACTGACATTTGCACAAGCATTGCTACAGAGGCATCTCTGGGGGTGACGTGTCACTTTCTCGGGCGGGATTGGGAAATGGAGTCCTACAGCCTGACAACACTGACCCTTGAAGAGACACACACAATTGAAAATATTGCACTGTGGATTGAGGACTGTATCGCCAAATTTGACATTTCAACAGAGAAAATCAAAGCTGTTGTTCATGACAACGGAACTAATGTTGTAGTAGCAGTGAAAATTTTGTCACAAAAGCACGGATGGGCATCAGTTCGATGTGCAGGTCACACCTTAAATGTGGTGCTGCAAAATGCTCTGAAGAGCAATCAAGCTATCTCCAAGTGTGTGACTGCTGCAAGATGGCTGGTCGAACATTTTAAGAAGAGCGAACTAGCATGCACCAAGGTAAAAAATAAAATTGTGTTCGGGACATACGACACATAGGTCGAGTCAATCTCGGACTTTAGAAAATATAGCATTTGTGTGTTGATGCAGTTGCATGAGAAAAGAACCTGAATGCAAAACCAAAGACACTCGTGTAGAATGTAGATCATGATCACCGAAAACTTCTCTGAGACTGAGCGAATATAAAGGACAATGTGTTGGTAAAACAGGACTTAACAGTTGGTGTGAGGTTCAAGATATGGTTCATGAAAAAGTCATTTGATGAGAGAGAGAGAGAGAGAGAGAGAGAGAGAGAGAGCAGTGAGGTGTCAGTGAGATTTGCATGAACAGGACGGAATCGTTTCATTTCTCCCAGAATAGAGCAGAAACTTCACCAGATGTTCAACTTCCTTCAGTCAAACTCACTGAAGCACAAAACACAGCACTGAATCTACAGCTAATCACACTCTCTCATCACACTGATCATCACTATTAACTCCAATAAAAGAACAGACAACGTCCAAAATTCAGCTTTATTTCAGCACAAACTACAGGAAGAGCAACAGGACAGTGAAGAGAGGAAAGACAGAAATGTCAGCATTGTGTAGAATTGAAACTCTATTGTAGATGGATCATAAGCAGCTCCATGTTAAACTCTATCTTGGATCCACTAGCCTTCACACTGACTCTTTCTGAGCGTGACTGGATGATTGACGTTGTTATGGGAGACCGTGCAGCTGAACTCCTCCCCCTTTTCCCAGAGGTCTTTGCTGAGGGTCAGGGTGCTGCTGCGGCTGTAACGGCCGTTCTTCTCTACTTCTGCGCTGCTCAGAACCCCGTTCTTCACCTCTGAGCCGTCCACTGTCCAGCTCACCAGCGCCCCCTGTGGAGAGTAGCCAGACAGCAGGCAGAGCAGCGAGGCCGATCCCTCAGACAGCTGCAGAGGGGACGGAGGGAACAGAGACACGGAGGGAGACACTGTGGAACCCGCTGGAGAGGAGAAACACACAAACACATCATACACACCTCATTCACACACAATTAGAAATGAGGATGAAATATTTCTGCAACTTTGTGGAACTGACTGATCTTACAGAGGAATTAAGTCGAATAAAGTCTGACTTCATGACTGAGTTTCATTCACTACTTTATTATGTGACATCAGTTTCAGTGCAGCAACAAAACAAACATGTTCCACTCTGTAATTTATCTGGGAAAATAATTTTAGAACAAGTTTTATTACTTTATAGTTCAAACCTTCAGCACATTTAACTGCAGCAAATACAAATGTAGCTGATGACAGAAATATTCATCGTTTAACACAAACACACACAGCAGCTTTCATCTGGATTTTACATCAGCACACAGTCACTATATTTATTAAATGTTTATTATAGAGTAACTGCAGAGTTATTGCATGTTGAATTTATAGCAAGTGTGTAATTATTACATATTTAACATCAATAATTGTGTATTTATTGAATGTTTAAGAACATTGATATGGGATCTGTTCTGATACTGAAATGTATTCCTCATCAGAGCAAAATAACACACAATAAAATCAATTACACAATTATCAACATAAATAATTTCTTCAGTTTAAGTTTATTTATTATTGTCAGAAGTAATGAACTAAATTAATTTTGCATTAAAAGAAGAAAACACACTTACTGTTCACGATGAGTTTGGAGCCTCCACCAAAAGTGTACCACAGTGATACATTCTAATGAAACCGTCGTACAAAAACCTCCATCACACTGCAGTACACACACACACACACACACACACACACACACACACACACACACACACACACACACTTTGCATTATCAGTCCATGCTTCAGTGCTCTGCGAGTGTTTATAGCCCTGTGACTTTAACACTTCATGACTGAGAGCTGCTGCTCAGCAACTTCACCCACAGCAACCATGACTTTGATCAGCGTCTTCATCTGCACACTGGCCCTCTGGACTCAAGGTGAGAGTTCAACATCAACTCACAGCCTCACACACTTCATTTCATACGAATTCTACACCACTTTAGAGCTTACAAACACAATCTATGTTTCTCTTCAGGATCCAGAGGTCAGGTGACTGTGACTCAGACTCCTTCAGTGCAAACTGTTGCTCCAGGAAACACAGTCACCATCAACTGTAGAACCAGTTGCAGTGTGGATGATGGTTACAGACTCTTCTGGTACCTGCAGAAACCTGGAGAAACTCCTAAACTCCTGATCTACGATGCTACTGAATTAGAGTCAGGGATTCCAGCTCGTTTCAGCGGCAGTGGATCGAATACTGACTTCACTCTGACCATCAGTGGAGTCCAGACTGAAGATGCAGGAGATTACTACTGTCAGAGTAGACATAGTGGTTTTTTCACACAGTGTTAGAGCGTCGTACAAAAACCTGGGTCAGTGAGAGTGCACAGAGAAGCACTGCTGCAGCTGGGAGCGACTGCAGGTGCTGAGGGGGAGGATGTGATACAGCACAATGACACACACTGTGGACGAGAGAAAACACACCACACTAACTCACTAATACACACACATCTGTGAGAGGAGTCCACCTTTCTCAGCTGTGGACAGACAAACAAAGTCCTGATCATTTTGATTCACTGCTTACTAATTATCTTTATCCCATTTTACACACTTAAGTATTTATTATAGTTATAATTTGTTGCATATATTATTTACTATGATACAATATTATAGAATTAATATTTTATTATAATAACTTTATCCATCAATCTATTGTCTGTAGACTCTTAAGCCTCACTCACAACCCACCGTACGTGCTGCTATGGGCGGTTGTAGGTGTAATTAATGATTTTGTGTATTTAGGATTGGATAAATGATCAATCTTTAATAATTACATGAAATCAGTCTCATTGAATCGTTTGAAGTGAATCGAATCAGTGAATCGAATCAGTGAATCATTTAGTGAATCAATGAATCATTTAGTGAATCAATGAATCATTTAGTGAATCATACCATTAATCCTGGTACTTAACAATAAATTACCAAACAGCTAAAATGGTATCTTCCAAATTATTATTGATCACTTACCATATTACATAAATCATCTGCACCTTTCTTTGAATTCTTTGGGATTGGGCAACTTCAAAGTATCAAAACAGCAGATAGACACCACACAGAATTTCAATAATAATGGAGTTTATTATCTCATCTCATTATCTCTAGCCGCTTTATCCTGTTCTACAGGGTCGCAGGCAAGCTGGAGCCTATCCCAGCTGACTACGGGCGAAAGGCGGGGTACACCCTGGACAAGGCGCCAGGTCATCACAGGGCTGACACATAGACACCGACAACCATTCACACTCACATTCACACCTACGGTCAATTTAGAGTCACCAGTTAACCTAACCTGCATGTCTTTGGACTGTGGGGGAAACCGGAGCACCCGGAGAAAACCCACGCGGACACGGGGAGAACATGCAAACTCCGCACAGAAAGGCCCTCGCCGGCCACGGGGCTCAAACCCGGACCCTCTTGCTGTGAGGCGACAGCGCTAACCACTACATCACCGTGCCGCCGGAGTTTATTATAACAAAGATAATTAAAAAAATTAATAAAAAAAAGAAAAGGAAAAAAATTGAACAATTTAATAGCAGCAGAATTGAATCTTCTGTAAACAGTGTGTGTGTGAGGCTAGCTTCGGAGGCTAATCAGACAAAGAGATGCTAACCAGCATGTGCTTTGAATCTAGCAGACCACGTGGTTAGCTTGTAGGCTAATCAGACAAAGGAAAAGCTAGCTACATATACTTTCAGGCCTAGTGTGTAAAAGCTGAAGGCTTTAATTAAAAATAAACATTCAAACAGTCATCCGTGGTGCATATCTATATAGTCTTAAATGTAGGCACAGGATAATCTGCTATAAAGGCTGAATTGACATCAGGACTTATGATTTTTATTTGAACTAAAATACACGCCTCATGATGAGAACAGAGGAGAGGGGGAGGGTTAGCTAAACATGTGCTCTTGGAAGACAACGGGAGCCGGCTCTGCTTTCTTTCTAAGCATGCAAAGGCCCTTTTTGGAGGCAAAACATTCCAAACCTCTCACCCCTATTCCTGTAGTATCATTCAATCTACTGAAATCTTAATGAGGTCAAGATATGTGTGAGTCATGAATTAGAATGTTAAGAAAGAGAGAGAGAACATGCAAAACTTATGGATTAACCAATTTTTAAATCAACAAACAAATGATAGAGAACCAAAATTCAGTGTATACACTTCATTTAACTTCATATAACTTCACATTAAGTGAATAACTAACTCCTAAGACTTAAACTTCTGCCCAATGCCAGTCTTACTGCGAAAAGTCTCGTCTTCTGTAGAAAACACTGTCTCTCTCCGTGGAAATGGCAGGCTGGAGAAGTTTGCGCTTCGGTGGGAGAGAGAGATTTTCTTTGAAGAGGCTTCATAGCTCGTGGAGAAGAAAGCTCTTATCTGATAGGGTTAGGACGGTCCAGCCGCTCCCAACACCAATAAAACTGCCTTTTGGTTGCAGTCTAGTACGTACTGAAGGAATAACTGAAAACCGGTTTATAACTCGCTTGAGTTAAAGTGCGCTGAAACGTGGTTTCGGACGGTCCAATGGTGAGCGTCCCTCTATGGTCTGCTCTTCGCTGAGTTCAGACACCAGAGACAAAGAAAATGAAGTCTTCCAAGTCTCTTATGTGAAACCTGAAGAATGTGATGTACGTGATCCCGCCCAGGCGTTACGTAGGTCAACGCGGAAGTTGGCTGGGAGTTGTAGTTCTTAGACACAAGATGGCGCATGGTACCTACATTCCCCCTTTTGGTCTCAGGGGTATGACGGAGTCATAGCACTGAGAGCACTGTACCGTATCATCGCCGTGTCCATAGTCCTTGAGGTAGACTTGTTCTGGACAGTTCATGGTGTCCTGTGAAGACTGTGTAAACTTGTGAGTTCCAGTGAGACAGTTGGAGGTAGAGGCATTTGAGCATATAATCACCATAGGCACTTGGGCATATAATCACTATCTAACCAGATTAGGGTTACCTCAACATTTAAACAGTGAACGCTACATATATACTTCATTCCAGTGAAGACTACATATATACTTCATTTCAGTGAACACTATATATATATATATACACACTTCATTTCCTACCCAAAGAAAATAATAAAACAAGAAAAGAGAGGAAGTGGAGTAGAGAAAAGAAGTGTTAGTGTTTAGGGTGTTAAACCTGATCTTCTGGCAAGGTAACAGCAGCAGGTGGTTTGGCCAGAAAGCGTGCGCTACTATGGCCAAAGCTGTCAGGGATGCAGACCCCTTTATCCAGCTTGGCGTTTAGTGTCGCTATTCGTTTGTGTAGCATGCATGCAATGCCAGCGGAAAAGACCCAGCCACAGGGAAGAAGTCCCAAAACAATCAGACTTATGATAGATCCTAGGTCAGGTAACTCTCTGACCCGGTTTAGGGAGACTATGGTCGAAATTCCATTCTGATCTACACTAAATTTCACCGTTTTGGTCCCTTCACCCATCAGTTGCTGTTGGAGGGTGTTCCCAATCTCAAGGTCATAACCTTTGAATGTGTCTATCATCTCAATCTCCGAATCGTACCTGTCAGTACTAAGATGGTGTAGGGTGATGTCACCTATGTGAATGGTGGCTTCCTGTGGTACACTAAGGAACACCGTTTGGTTTGAAATTTTCATTCTTGTGGCTGTGTGGTGCTGGTTGTATGACATCAAGATTTCAGTTTTTGGGGTGTTAACAACCCACTGACTACCAGCTCTCTCTACTCTGGTTTCCATATCCTCGTCCCTTGCGGACATTTGACCTACACACTTTTGTTCGGGCGCTTTCGCCCTCAGACCGCACAGGTGATCCGTAGTGTCTCTAATAAATGGGTTGCTTGGGCAGACCCAGTGGATGTCTTTAGTGGAGGTGCACATCTCTAGGTTGGGAATAAAGTAGACAGAGGGGTTGTCGTCATGGTATGCTACCATGGGGGGTGTCTGTATGTATATACGGACATTGTTTTTCCAGAAACCCATGTTTAGGACAGACTTGAGTCTATATATGTTGTTTTTCTCAATGATGGGTAAATTTAGTATGAAACCTATCTCTAACTCTTGTGGACTCACAAAAATGGGGATAGCACTGCCAAGACTATAGGTCAGGTGTATTTGCGAGGAATGCACGTCTCTAGTAGTAGTGGATTTTAGTATATTTTCCACCAAGCTAAGGGGTGTGAGATACGATGGGACCTTGCCACTACTTAGGGAACTGATTGAGTCACCTACTTCTCTAAGCAGGTCTTGCATTAAATCCCTTACTACTCTGACATATTTGATCTCGTTCTTGATTATTTCAGCCAATCTGTCTACGGTTTGTATAGTGCTATGGATTAGATCAGTATGCATGTTAACGGTTAATATAGTTCCCTGCAGGGATTTGCCTAAGCCCTGCAGCTCTTCTTGTTGGATAAGCAGTTTCTCTCGGATCTCTGGCATATCCTTTTGCAGAATGCTAACTTCTCTTTTCAGCGTACTCAAACTGACTGTGTTGGTGCAGAGAGACCAATGGAGAACAAGGACCCAATGGCAGATGCACCGATAATTAAACCCCCGAGGAACCTTTTCTGACATGTTTTACCGCTCAGCTCTTCCTCGGTGACTATGAATTTTTGTAACTGTTCTAGCATATGGGTAGTGGTGCGTCTAGCGTGTACAACTACATTAGATATCTCGCCATTTGGTCCATTATCATCGATCGAAGGTATCAGTGACTTGAACTGTTTGCGGTATACAGCCCATGGGTCTAGCCGGGCGTATACTCATTGAGTGTGAATGCGACAGTTTGTAAGAAGGAGCCCAGGAGCCTCCTGCAGGATGATGCCAGCTGGGGGGCCAGGCTCCACCACCTCACTTGACTGACTCAGTTGTAGGGTGAGGAGGATGCACAGGATTCCAAGGGAGTCCATTCTGTAACATACAGAAGTTTTTTTTTTTTATTTAATTGGGTTGATAAATATGATCGGGAGTGTTAGTATACGCTTAAAGAAAAGTGATGCATACAGGCTGGGTGGACTGGATGGCCTAATTATCATCCACCTCCTTTTGGAGTGAGGACTGTTGAAAGGGTTTGATTTGATTGCTATGAACCCATCGGTAGGAGGGCGTCTGATTGGGCCTGGATGTCCTAATGCAGTACGTGACGGGGGACAGTTTGCCCACGATTTCGAATGGTCCTGGACAGTGTGGTAGGAACTTCTTTTAGATGCCTACCGGCTTGGTAAAATTGAAGTAGAGGACTTTGTCGCCTATTTGGTATTCGTGATGGGAGACTTTCCGATCTTAGTAGGCCTTTTGTCCTTTCACGCTCGTTTTGAGATTCTTTTGGGCCCATGCAAAAGGTGGATTGTAGGTGGCGTTGTAGGCTGCTGACATATTGATGTGCGGTGTATGCAGTGGCGACGCTCATGTCCTCAGGTCTGTATAGGAGATGCAATGGGAGAATCATTTCTCGCCCAGTCATCATCTCGAAAGGTGTGACTCCAGTGGTGCGATGAGGGGTGGACCTGATGGCCATTAGCACCAAGGGAAGTTTCACATCCCAATCTTTACCATGGTGGGTGACATACTTTCGCAGCATGCTCACAATGGTTTGATTGGCTCGTTCAACCTGACCAGAGGATTGAGGGTGGTACGTGATATGGAATTTCGCCTCAACGCCTAACATGTTCCACAGCGCAGCCATTACACCAGCAGTGAAATGGGTGCCCTTGTCTGAGTCGATGGATAGAGGAAGGCCCCAGCGACTGAACACATGGTTCATGAGAAGGAGAGCAGTAGTCTCTGCGGTATCATTAGGGGCTGGTAGACATTCTATCCATTTGGTGAAAGCGCATGTGATGGTAAGGAGGTATTTGTTACCCCGGGAAGACTTTGGGACCGGACCGATCCAGTCCATTTGGAGGTTGGACCAGGGAAAGGTAATTCCGCGACTTTGCAGGGGAGCTCTATTTAGTGGTTGGGATGGGCGAAATTGACAACAGACCAGGCATCCTCTGACATACTCTGTTACGTCTTTGATCATGAGAGGCCAATAGACTATTGTCTGGAGGGTCTTATAGGTGGCCCTAGCGCTCCTATGGCCTCCACATGGACTGTCATGAGCATATTGCAAGACAATCCCCCTGTGGTCCTTGGGGACGACCCAGCGGGGTGGTCCTTGGCCATGAGGCACGTACACCAGGAGCCCTTTTTCAAGCTTCAGGCAGTGCTGGAGGTTATGGAGGTGGTTTAGGTCTTTTGACTGTCTTAGCGCCACTTCTGATATGGGGAATGCACTTGGGTCCGTAAGAAAGTTGCGAATCTGGCTGATATTTGGGTCCCTTTCCTGCATAGTTACCAGGTCTGTGTCGCCTGGCTGTCGACCTAAATGGACGGTCAACGACTGGGGTGTTAGGTCTTCGCGCCTGTCTCTAGCCTGTCGGCGAGTAATGGCGTTCACGACGTGACACGATTTCTCAGGGAGCCATCCTTCCTGGAACTCCCAGGGGGGGCCGTTCACAGCACCCGCTTTGGCGAGGCAGTCAGCCTCATCGTTGCCAATTTTATCAGGTCCAGGGACTTGAGAGTGCCCTTTCACCTTTTTCCAATATACAGTCATTCCTTTGCCTGCCACTAGTTTGTCACATGCCAGGAAAAGTTCAAAGTGTTTCACTACTTTTCCTCTAGCATTTTTCATGTCATTTAGTTTCCATGTGGGGAAGTGAGAAATGAAACTGTGATGGGCATAGTTGGAGTCAGAGCAGATGACTAGTTGCTCAATGTCCACTTCGCTGGCTTGTTGCAAAGCGATGAGCACTGCCACTATCTCTGCATATTGGCTTGTCCTAGCTCCGATTTGGTACTGGTATTGTCCTACCAGAGGACCTGCTGTCCAAACAATACCAACACCGGCTCGCAGTTTATTCTCATGACGGGAGGAACAACTGTCTACGTAGACCATGGGAAGGTCTTTACACGAGTCATCGTCATAATAGTGGTGTTCTGACGGAAGGGAGGGTGTTGTTAAGAGGACAGGATTCTGTTCTGCCTCCTTTTCGCAATCGCAGTGTTGGCAGTCGGCTAAGCCTTGGCCCAGTGCCATCTTATGGTTTTGGGCATACTTCACCTCAATGTCGTAGCCCTGTAAGGCCATCATCCATGCCGCGATGTGGCTATTGGACACTCTTCCGTCTCTTAGTCTTTGACTGTTCAAGAAAGAGACAGGTTGGTGAGATGTCTCCATCACCACTTACTGACCACCAATGTAACTGCGGAAATGTTCGACGGCCCAAACGGTGGTTAAGAGGGCTTTCTCGCAGTTTGAGAATTTAAACTCCACACTACTAAGTGAACGGCTAGTGTATGCAACGACTCGCCTGTCCTTATCATACTGCTGTGATAAGGCAGCACTTAAGCAGTGAGTGGAGAAACTGGCTTCAAGGTAAAATGCTTTGTCCTTGTTTGGATAAGCAAGGCAGGGGGCGGAGCACAACTTCTGCTTCATTTCTCTGAAAGCCTGTTCTTGAGGACCGTCCCACTGGAACTCCTTATCCTTTCGGAGAAGCTCGGTAAGTGGTCTTGCAATTTCTGCATAGTCCTCAATGAACTGCCTGGAGTAATTGCAGATGCCTAGGAAGCTCCTATCCAGATAGCAAGCTGACATTGAATAGATATTGATTTTCCATCTGAATCATCAGAATGGTCGACATTGAAATCTTGATGCAAAATAGATGTTGAATCACCATTGTTAAACCGATGTAACCCGACCTAAAATAAAGTTGACAGCAGTGATATTGAAACATTGATTCATAGTCGTCCTTATTATGATTGATGTATAATTGATATTTGGTTTACTGGGTGATAACAGTCATGTTGAAAAGTCATTGATTTTGTGTTGACCGGGAAATCACGTATGGTCAAAAAGCCATCGATATATAGTTGACCGGGAAAGATGATTGAAAAGTCATCGATCATTGTTGAACAGGACAGGGGACAGCGTGAGACAAAGACCGGCAGCGGCACACAGGCACCCGTTCTCGGATCCGGGATCAATTACAGGTAAGCAGCACTTTCAGCATTTAATCCTTACACATAGTTCAATGTATAGTTCACGCAATACATAGACTGCCACAGCGTGCTGTCACGGCCGATTTCCTCCGATCAACTCCGATCAGCAACGCAAGCTGTCAAGTAGGCTAGCCTGCTTGCAAGCTTGATAAACTGCAGGTTCTAGTTAGCTCAATGACTTCACTGGTGTCATAGTTGCTGTAACCAGGGCAGTAACCAGGATTTTTCAAATACCAAGGTCAAACATTGCGATACATCTTATTTGCCAAAAAAAAAAAAAAACGTCCTAATATGGTGACTTTTCATACATTTTGGAAACGAGTCAAAATCACAAGCCCAACAAGGAGATGAACATGTACCGGTAGGTGAACATGTTTATTTTAACAATTTCAAAACTGCACGATCACAAAAGTATTGTGTGTGTATGTGTGTGTGTGTGTGAGAGAGAGAGAGAGTGTGAGTGAGTGAGTTAGTGTGAGTGTCTGCTCTTCCCTTCTCTTCCTCTCCTGGCTCTCTCTCTCTTCAACTCGCTGATCCTCACCCTCTCCAGTGTCCTCTATTTGATTTTAAAACATTATTATCATCATCATCATTATTACTACTATTATTATTGGTGATCGGAGGAGGAGCTGTGAACGCGGCTGGGCTCTTCATGATTGACAGAAAGCAGTCAGAGGTGGTACATCATGTTGTAAATAAAATGTGAACATAAGTTTGCTACCCGTTTTCATTTCCGTTCGAAAATACAATCAATGATCAAAACAATAGTGTCTTGTGTTCACGTTAGCCTATAGTCTGGTAAGTTAGCAAAATAGCTCAAGTCTCGTCAGCACCCAATAACTTCATAAACAACAGGTCACGACTGTCCAGCCTTTTCTGATCTGAAACGCACCAAATCAAATCGAGATGAGAGAGACAGAATAAAAGAGTTTGTGCCGCCTGGAAAACGAAAATCCTATTTCGCTAAGTGGCTTCGACTGTTGCTGCTTGAAATGCTAATTAAAATTGCACTGTTAATGATCATAAGCATTCCGGACTGGCAAAATTAACTCACCTTCTTCCCTCTTTCTTTTTCTCTCACTTGTTGACTTTCCAGAGCTGAGTTTGGTTTGTTTTAGTGTAGTACACTTCTTCATCTTATGTCAATTTTCAGATTCCACGACTAATTGACAAACTGCCTGGCTGCGGAGTCGGACCTTGATGAGAACACTTCTCAGCTCTTGTATATCCCGTGGTGCTTAGCTGACTATCCCGAGGCTGCCGAATATGAAATGTTTCCAATGTAGGATATTTCAGCTTCGTTTAAAAATGATTATGTGGACCAGTGGCGGCTGGTGAAAAAAATTCTTGGTGGGGCTGGTGTATGCCAATAGATTTCCCTGCCTAGTCCAGTATAAGCATTCAAATGAACAGTCAGAAAATGACAATTCCACAATAATTTAATTTCCTTCTCAAAATCAGCAGTTTCACAGATAAAGTAAATTAACAATTTACAGCTATAGGCTCCATTTATGGAACCTAATATAGGAAAGGAACGGTATCAAATACAATACTCAAGTTCTTGAGAGAAGTTTACAGCAAGGGTATGATTTCAGCTGAATCTATGCAAATCAACTGTGTGTGTGTGTGTGAGTGAATGTGTGAGAGAGAGGGGGACTGAGTGATTGTATGAAAATAAATAGAGAGAGAGGTGGTGTGTGTGTGTGATTCTAAGGTGAGTGTATTTCTTGTGAGTGTGACTATGAAATGGTGTGTGCGTGTGTGTGTTCTGAGCTAGGTGTCTGTCTGTGAAACGAGAGAGGGGGAGTGAAACAGTGTCGACACTCTTGTTGTGAATACAAACTATGACAAGAAAGATGTGATTATTGTCCAGTATGAGCCAAAAATCTAGTTTTGAACATCACCTCTAACCAGAGAGAGAGAGATGCATTTTTTGTAGCAGGGGTGAAATTTCCAGCGCCCCAAAACCATTAAATTCGGCGATGCCGATTGGCCAAATATTTATTATTTTTCCGTAGCAGCCATACACGATTGGCTATTTCGCTGCACTTCTGAGGCGCTTTGACGAGCGCCCAAGAAGAGAAATGATCCGAGTCTTTCAGTGGAAATTCACTGTTGAATAAGAGTCAGTTGGTGGAAATGTTGTTTAAATAATTAAAATTGCGCATATATATATATATATATATATATATATATATATATATATATATATTTTTTTTTTTCCTCCTCCACATCTGGGAGGGCGGCGCCCGAGCGCCCCCTATGGGCCAGCCGCCACTGATGTAGACTTTATTTTTAGACAAACAAATGAGAACAGGGGGATGCAAGCTGAATTTAGAATTTTCCACCAATCAAAGTCAGAACGATTTTCATCATGTATTAATTTCACATTTCTGAGTGAAAAAAAAAAATACCGTGGGAAAAAAATGCCAAGGACATGACCTCGGTGTCCTCAATGGTAGTTACGGCCCTGGCTGTAACACTTAACACTTAATACATTGCCCACTTAATACAATTGTGTTGCACTGCAATGTAGATCCTAGTCCCTTTACCTAGGATCAGCGATCAAGGCGGAATGTCGATTTTGAATGAAGCACTGCATGTGTGACCGAGGTCATCCTGCGACAGTTCGCTCGAACTCGCGACCTTCTAATCAACGTCCCTCTGTCCGGCTTGAGAGCATCGGTGCGAAGCCGCTGAGCTAAAGGTCCGGGCCGATAGCTCAGCAGCTAGCCAGAAATGAACTCGTAGCCTATTACAAGCCTATTACTGTTAGGGTTTTGCTGGGATTCGAACCTGGTTCGTTGGTGTGATAATCCAGCAAACCCCCACTAGGCCACCAGGGGGATGACTCAAATGCAGAGGCGTGAGGCGGAAGTAGAAAAAGAATCAAAAGGTTTATTTAAACTATATACACTATATACAGGGCAAAACAAAAGACAAAAAAAAAACCAAAGAGTATAATCCAAAAGAAAAGCAAAGTGCAAAAATTCAAAAGCTAAGAAGATCAAAAAACACAGTACAAAGGAAACTGGAGATAAACATAACAGCACAAAGACTCCGTGACAAGAGGACTGAACTCAGGGGTATAAATAGACAAACTAATTAAGGACACAGGTGAAGATAATTAGGCAATTAACACAAACACAAGACACAGGAACAGTGGCGGCCTCTAGAGGCCAAAATAAACACGACATGAAAAGGAAATAACAGCGGCCTCTAGAGGCCAAAACAGTCCTAGTCCTAACAGGACCCCCCCCTCTAGGAGCGTCTCCTGACGTTCCCAGGGCGATCCGGATGGGCCGAATGGAAGTCCCGACATAGTTCTTTATCAAGGACATCCCGAGCAGGAACCCAGCAGCGCTCCTCAGGACCATAGCCCTCCCAGTCCACCAGATATTGCAACCCGCCGCGGACCCGGCGGGAGTCAAGCAGGCGATTCACAGTGAACACAGTCTGCCCCTGGAAGATGCGGGGGGGTGGGGGGTTCCTAGGGGCAGGGGCATACGTAGACGTCAGTACGGGCCGTAACAGGGAAACATGGAAAGTGGGGTTGATCCTCAGAGTCCGGGGCAACTGGAGCCGGTAGGAGACAGGGTTCACCCTGCGCACCACCTTGAAGGGGCCAATGTAGCGAGGAGCAAGCTTGCGGTTCTCCACCCGCAGTGGAAGGTCCTTAGTGGACAGCCAAACACGCTGCCCAGGGCGGAAAGCGTGTGCAGGTCTTCTATGGCGGTTGGCCTGAGTCTGGTTGGTTCTGGAGGTCTGTATGAGGGTCTTCCTGACCTTGCTCCAGGTCTTGCGACACCGTCTCACATATTGGTTGACCGAGGGCACCCCCGCGTCCTCCTCCTGGTCCGGGAACAGAGGTGGCTGGAACCCGAATTGGCACTGGAATGGCGACAGCTTAGTGGCCGATGACTGCAGGGTGTTGTGGGCGTACTCCGCCCATGGCAGCCAGGTGCTCCACGATGTCGGGTTATCCATAGCCAGGCCTCGCAGGGTGGTTTCCAGGTCCTGGTTGAGCCTCTCCGTCTGACCATTGGACTGTGGGTGAAACCCAGAGGAGAGGCTGGCAGTGGCTCCGATGACCTTGCAGAACCCGTGCCACACTCGGGAGGAGAACTGGGGCCCTCGGTCTGAGACGATGTCCTGTGGAAGACCAAAGACTCGGAAGACATGATTAAACAAAAGTTTCGCAGTTTCAAGAGCAGAGGGGAGTTTGCACAGTGGTATGAAGCGGCAGGCCTTGGAGAATCTGTCAACTAAGACCAAAATGGCCGTGTTACCTTGTGACTCAGGGAGACCCGTGATAAAGTCGACTGCCACGTGGGACCAGGGACGCCGGGGAATGGTCAGAGGATGCAGGAGACCCTGGGGACGCTGTCGTGGGTTCTTGGTTCTGGTGCAAACCTCACAGGACAGGACAAATGACCTTACTTCCTTCTCCATGTTAGGCCACCAGAAGCGTCTTTTCAGGAAGTCCAGGGTCCTCCGAGCTCCCGGGTGGGCGGTGAGAGGGGAAGAGTGACCCCACTGGAGAACCTTGGCCCGGGCTTGATGTGGGACGTACAAGAGGCCTGGTGGCCCCGTCCCAGGACCGGGGTCCTGGCGTTGGGCTCGTCGGACAGCCTCCTCAATACCCCAGCGGACAGGGGCCACAATCCGGGACACAGGGATAATAGGCCCGACTTCATTCTCCCTGTTAGTGGCAGAGAACAGTCTGGACAGTGCGTCAGGTTTGGTGTTCTTGGAGCCGGGGCGGTATGAGAGGGTGAAGTCAAACCGACTGAAAAACAGGGCCCACCTAGCCTGTCGAGGGTTCAGTCTCTTGGCTTGCTGGAGGTACTCCAGGTTCTTGTGGTCAGTCCAAACCAGGAATGGATGTTGTGCTCCCTCCAGCCAGTGCCTCCACTCCTCAAGGGCCAGTTTGACCGCTAGCAGTTCTCGATCCCCCACATCGTACCGGGACTCAGCAGGACTCAGGCGGTGGGAGAAGTAAGCGCAGGGGTGCAGCTTTCCTTCCGAACGTTGAGAGAGCACCGCGCCGACACCACTGTCCGAGGCGTCCACCTCCACGATGAATGGTTGGGAGGTGTCCGGGAGAACCAGAATGGGTGCCGTGCAGAAGCGGTCCTTGAGGTCTTTGAACGCCTTTTCTGCCTGAGGAGACCAGCCATAAGATCCACCTGTCCCTTTGGTGAGGTCTGACATGGGTGCTGCCACAGAACTGAAGTTCCTGATGAACTTGCGGTAGAAGTTAGCGAATCCTAAGAACCGCTGAACCTCCTTAACGGACTTGGGAGTAGGCCAATCCCGGACGGCCAGGGTCTTGGCAGGGTCCATTTGGAGTTGGCCTGTCCGTACAATAAATCCCAGAAAGGAGACCTCGGGAACATGAAATTCGCATTTCTGGGCCTTGGCGAACAGATTGTTCTGTAGCAGCCTCTGGAGAACCTGGCGGACATGGTGGCGGTGCTCCTGCACGGTCTTGGAAAAGATAAGGATGTCGTCGAGGTAGACAAAAACGTATAGGTTAATCATGTCCCTTAAGACGTCGTTGATTAGGGCCTGAAAAACAGCTGGTGCGTTGGTGAGTCCGAAGGGCATCACCTGGTATTCGTAGTGCCCAGACGGGGTGTTAAAGGCAGTCTTCCACTCGTCTCCCTGTCGGATACGGATGAGGTGGTATGCGTTCCGTAGGTCCAACTTGGTGAAGACGGTGGCGCCTTGGAGCAGGTCGAAAGCTGTGGACATCAGCGGAAGGGGATATCGGTTGCGCACAGTGATCTTATTCAGGCCCCTGTAATCAATACATGGTCGGAGCCCCCCATCCTTCTTGCCGACAAAGAAGAAGCCGGCTCCAGCAGGTGAAGTGGAGGGTCGAATAAACCCAGAGACCAGGGCATCTTTGAGGTATTCCTCCATGGCCTTGCGTTCTGGCTGAGAGAGTGAAAACAGTCTGCCACGAGGAGGGGTAGTCCCAGGGAGCAAGTCGATGGCACAGTCGTAGGCCCGGTGTGGAGGAAGAACGGCGGCCCTGCTCTTGCTGAATACCTCCTTGAGATCCCAGTACTCTGTGGGAACTTGAGATAACTCGGTGAGATCAGGGGGCTCGGCAGGAGACACAGGAGAGCTAGAGAGCAGACAAGAGGCATGGCATGCAGGGCCCCATTCCACAACCTGGCTTGTTACCCAGTCTATGCGAGGGTTGTGGCGAGTAAGCCAAGGAAGGCCTAGAATAACTGGGAACTCAGGTGAAGGAATCAGGTGCAGGGATATTTCTTCCTTGTGACCTTGAGACTGGAGGAAAACTGGAGAAGTAACTTGGGTGACTCTTCCATCACCTAACGCTTGGCCATCGAGGGCAGACACAGACAGTGGGACTTCAAGAGGTGCAGTCGGAATATTGATGCTTTGGGCGAAGTGAATATCCATAAAGTTCCCAGCCGCCCCTGAGTCTATCAAAGCTTGACAAGAGTGGACAGACTCACCCCAGGAGATGGAGACCGGGATGTAGATTCCTTGGCCAGGGAGTCCGGGAGAGAGGGTAGGCCCCGTCACAACCCTCCCTCGGCTGGACGGGGCGGTCCTTTTCCCAAGAGTTCGGGACATGATGCTCGGAAGTGACCAGGCTTGCCACAGTAGATGCAGCACTTGTCCCTCCTTCTGCGCTCCCTCTCAGATGCGGAGAGGCGAGTACGACCCACTTGCATGGGTTCTGGACAGTCACTGAAGGAGGTAGACGGTCTCCAGGTAGAGGTAGGGAGGCTGGGGGGGCTCAAGGCTTGGTGGCGTTCTCTCATCCTGTTGTCCAGACGAATAGCATGTGAGATGAGGGTTTCGAGGTCACTTGGGCATCCAATAGAGGCCAGACCGTCCTTGATGGGGTCAGACAGACCATGGTGGAAGGCTGACACCAGGGCAGTCTCGTTCCATCCACTTACTGCTGCGAGTGTTCGGAACGAGATGGCGTAATCTGCGACGCTTCCTCCTTGCCGGATGGACATGAGCTTTCGGGCTGCGTCGGTACTGATGTCTGCCTGATCGAAGACCCGAAGCATCTCTTCAGAAAACAGCTGGAAATCAAAGCACTCAGGTCCCTGTCTTTGCCAGATAGCAGTAGCCCAGGCTCGCGCCTTACCAGCTAATAAGGTGATCACAAAGGCAATCTTGCGGCGATCCGTAGTGTAGGTGGTAGGCTGAAGCTCAAAGGTGAGTTGACACTGGGTAAGGAACTCTCGGCACTCACTGTGCTTGCCGTCATACCTCTGTGGTGCAGGAAGGCTGGGTTCGCGAGGTGAAGAAGGCAGCATTGCAGGAGGCACTGGAGCAGGAGTGGGAGCTGGATCAGGAGCAGGAACTGGATCAGGAGCAGGAGATGCAGGCAGAGATGTCAGCTGTGCCAGGGTTTTCCCAATTTGCTGAAGCAGTTCCTCGTGGCGAGCGAGGGCCTCACGTTGGCTGGTGAGCGTACGTCCATGAGCGTCCATGGTCGCTCCGAAGCGTGTCAAAGCTGCCATAATTCCCTGAAGGTTGGCCGGGTAGACAGTTGAAGCAGCCTCTGCTGAGTCGGTCATGACGGAGTCTTTCTGTTAGGGTTTTGCTGGGATTCGAACCTGGTTCGTTGGTGTGATAATCCAGCAAACCCCCACTAGGCCACCAGGGGGATGACTCAAATGCAGAGGCGTGAGGCGGAAGTAGAAAAAGAATCAAAAGGTTTATTTAAACTATATACACTATATACAGGGCAAAACAAAAGACAAAAAAAAAACCAAAGAGTATAATCCAAAAGAAAAGCAAAGTGCAAAAATTCAAAAGCTAAGAAGATCAAAAAACACAGTACAAAGGAAACTGGAGATAAACATAACAGCACAAAGACTCCGTGACAAGAGGACTGAACTCAGGGGTATAAATAGACAAACTAATTAAGGACACAGGTGAAGATAATTAGGCAATTAACACAAACACAAGACACAGGAACAGTGGCGGCCTCTAGAGGCCAAAATAAACACGACATGAAAAGGAAATAACAGCGGCCTCTAGAGGCCAAAACAGTCCTAGTCCTAACAATTACAAGTATTATGGACATTATCACAGTAATGTTATGCTACTGTCTGTGCAAACAATTCACATAACATTATGTTCTAAAAACAGCAGAAAGTAATAGAAAATGAAAAAGTAATAGTCTAAAAATATTAGGTGCCCAACTGTTTCTCATACAGATAATTTAACATACTGTTATCATATGCTTTGCTGCACAAGTGAGTGAAATGCTGTTTGCTAACACTGTACTCTCCCTTTTTTCCCCCTCTTTCCCCAGAAAATTCATTGTTGGTCAAGTAAGCAAGTGCCTTTTCTGAATTGGTACACCACTTCCACAATGGCTTCACGCTGGTCAAAGAGGCGCAAAATTAGGTCACAGCTTAAGGCCACAGAAGCTGAGATATTACAGACCTTTGAAGAGAAATTTAGAGGTTCAAATATGCATGGCAGCACAATCATAATAAAACATACTGATTGCCAGAGTGTAGAAATACAGTCAGGTTTGTCAGCCTCTGGCCCAGGTACAGAGGATGTACCCATATGTGAGGATTGGGAAAATGAGCCAAATTCACTCGATAACGAGACCCATGAGCCAATGGACACTGTAAATGATAATGACTCAGATTCAGAACATGAGGAGGAACCCAGCCTTGAGTTTTTGTTGATTAGTTTGAGGTATTGGGCTTCAAAATTCAGTCTCTCTAGTGGCTCTGACTGCACTTTTGAGCATTTTGCGCGTGTTTCACCCAAAATTGCCCAAAGATGCTCGGACAGTTCTTAGGACGCGAGCTGAAGTACCAACTCAGGAGATGGAAGGCGGGGAATATCACCATTGTGGGCTAGCCACAGGGCTGATGTCAAGACTAAAAGCTTTGACCTTCTCTGGTAACACTTTGTGGCTGCAGTTCAATGTGGATGGACTGCCACTGTTTAAGAGTAGTAAACTGCAATTCTGGCCAATTCTTGCCACAGTGAATGTGGATCCTACCAGGTTGCCATTTCTTGTGGGCCTCTTTTGTGGTGCTGGTAAGCCAAAAAGTGTGTTTGAGTATTTGGGGCCATTCATAGCAGAGCTGAAAGAGATCCTAGAGAAAGGTATCTGGAACAATGGACGGCAGATACTGATTAAAGTTGGTTCGTTTGTGTGTGATGCCCCTGCCCAAGCCTCTCAAAAACATAAAGGGCCACAATGGTTACTCTGGCTGTGATAAGTGTGTTCAAGTGGGTGAATGGCAAGGCAAAATGGTCTTCCCGGAAGTTAATGCGAAACTGAGAACTGATGAAGACTTCAACTCAATGGTTGATGAGGACCACCACTTAAATCAAACACTGTCTCCCCTAGCTTCTGTGGTGAAAATGGTAACAATGTTTCCCTCAGACTACATGCATTCATGTTGTCTCGGAGTAACCAGAAAACTGCTGAATATCTGGATAAAAGGGAAATCACTGAAAAATAGGTTGGGTAGCCACACGATTACAGAAATCTCTGATAAACTCTGCCAACTGAGTCCCTACACCCCAACTGAGTTCAGTCGCAAGCCCAGGGCCCTCTCAGAGATCGATAGGTGGAAGGCAACTGAACTGCGGTACTTGATGCTATATGCTGGCCCCGTAGTTCTTAACAATAGCATACCCATAGAGATGTACAACAACTTTGTTGTTTTCTGTGGCAATGCACCTCCTTCTGTCACCAGGAACAGCTGAGAGCATGATAGACTGTGCTAATGAATTGCTTATTTCATTCGTCAATCACTTTGGGCAACTGTACGGGAAAACTGAAATCACTTATAATGTCCATGGGTTGACACACCTGGCAGCAGAATACAAGGTCTTTGGTCCCCTAGACAACATTGCATGTTTTCCTTATGAAAACTATTTAGGCCACTTGAAGAGCCTGTTACACAAGCCTCACCTGCCTTTGCAGCAAGTCGTTAAGAGGCTTTCAGAGATGCCCACAGAGACAGACTCAAACCAGAACAGCCACAAGTACATGCATCATCACTATGATGGTCCAGTGGTGCCTCACTTAGAGCATGGGGATCAGTACCGTAAGGTTGTCACTGAAAAGTTCACCTTAACAACCAACTGTGGATACAATGGCATACAAATTCTTGAGGACATTGGGATTGTTGAAAACATTGTCAGGGTAGCTTGTGAGACTTTCGTAATTTTCCAAACCTTTAGAAAGAAGGACTCCTACTTCCAGTATCCCTTTCCTTCCTCGACAATAGGGCTGTATAAAGTGTCAGGGCTGAGCAAGAGTGTCAGTGTGGTAAAATTGGACTTGATTAAAAAAAAAATACATACTTTACCCCGATAAAACCGATTTCTTGCCATTCCCCTACTTCATATGAAGTAAATATCCTAACTGTCAATCAGTTCATCAAAAGAATCAAATGGTATATTATACAGTTCATTCATAAATTCATAAGTCATAAAAAACTCAATCAGTTCAACAATCAGTTCATCAAAAGAATCAATAAATAGTATATTAAATAATAAATAAAAAAATAAATAAAATTCATAACAATCATAATAAATTCATAATTCAGTTATTTGTATCCTTGTTAGTCCTTACAAACCGCCTCTCTAAATCACAGCAATGAGCCAGTGGTCAATTATCCAGTTCACCAATGGGGGTACAGAACTGGTACCCAATACATGGGTGCAGGGTGACAAAGTCTTCTGGCCACCCTACCCTCCCAAGGACACTGCCAAGCTCTGGGCTGCCGTCAATAGGAGGGATGAGCCAAGTAGTGGGTGGCATATGTATCAGCCCATAAAAGTCCTCTGTAGCCATGGTGGGTATTGTCAAATAATTTTACATTTGATAAACATGCCAATGTTATCAACACTTGCTCGTATCTGATAATTCTGCGTTATAGGGACATTTGAGGAAGCACAGAGGAGCATAGACTGGTACTTGAGGCAGCATTGTGATACAACAGACATGGAGTCAGATGGGGAGGATTCTGGAAGATTGAAGAGGTTTCCTTTAAATTTACAAATTCAAAACCATGCATGTTTTCAGTACTTGGCAGAGTTCCCACTGTTTTAAACGGAATATTGAGTTTTGTTTTGCTTGTTTTTTTCACTTCTAGACCAAATCCAAACTACGTGAATGATGAATTTGACCGGGGAAGTAAAGCATCCAAACATCAATATCCAGCTGCACCAAAAGTTTTACTGACAGGTATGGCGAGCTGGATGTGTGTGTGTGTGTGTGTGTGTGTGTGTGTGTGTGTGTGTGTGTGTGTGTGTGTGTGTGTAAACTTAAAGGAGAAGTTTGGTGTGAATCAATCCATAGCCCTGTTGTTGAAGGTCACTGAATGCTGTTTATAGGAAAAAGAACGAAAAAAATTGATACAATATAGACCGAATAATGAACAAGGCAACTAAGTAAATGGAGCATAGCATCTTTCAGTTTCATTCCGCTATGCCCCATTCAGTTAACAATAGTTATTGGTTTATAACTCGGCCTATGTTGCATCATTTTTTTTCCATTCTTTTTGCTACAGACAGCATTCAGTGATCTCTAACAACAGGGCTATGGATTGATTCACACCAAACTTCTCCTTTAAGTACAATGGCTTGTAATTAGGCTACCTTCATTTCCCCTAACTCTTTCTTGATACAGCAACAGCATCCACCACCCTGCAGTCCCCACCAAATAAAAGCCCTATATACCACAATCTCGAGCCCCTCTCCAGCTCCTCTCCTCAGTCCACAAATCTCCCGGTCCTGCAATCCTCTGCGATGCTTTCTTTTGCAGAGGACTTCCCAGCCATAACGCATCATGCAGAGATGCCAGCAGTCCATCCCTTCCAAGAGTTTTCACCTGAAGGTCTGTTGTAACAGAGGATATTTCATGTAATATTTAATTCCCATTTTCAGTACTGTGCATTATTCATTTTCTCTTCATGGTTGTTACAGATACCAGAGACACTGCCAGGCAGGCTTTAAAAGGCAAGTGCAACTTTTGTGCCTTTATATTATCAGTAGATTGCCACTTGATGTAAATGGCCATATACAATGCCTCTGGAAAGTATACATACCCCTTCCAATGAGTCACCTTTTGTTACATTGCAGCTGTCTCTGAGAATATGTTCAGTTTTTCTCCCCAATCTGTCATCATGTCCAAACAATTTAATTAAACAAAGGTGGTAGGATGTAGACTTGTGTCAAAGATATATTTGAAGAGGTGAGGGGTGCCATAATCTAATTCTGCTCATGTGGATTGAGGAGAAAAAAAAGAACACAAATGACTCAAGGAGATGGCTGCAATGTAACAGAAGGTGAAGCATTGAAAGGGGTGTGAATACTTTCGAGGGGCACTGTAGTTGTTTGCATAGCCTTAATTTTATTATTTCAACATGAAACACATACAAATCCTTGAACTCAAGTGTGATGAATACCATCAACAGATGTGGCCTTGCAGAAGCTGCTGGCGATGGTCACTGAGCTCTCCTCTGAAGTGAGGGAACTTCGGAAGGAAGTCCAGGAGTTCCACCAGTCTTGCAGGTGCTGCCAACCTGTAAGGGGGGTAGGACAACAGGTGGCCCAGGCAGACGTGCTGGAGTTGCCCCTCCGAAGCATTGATGCATTTGAGCGCGCAGAGGATGTTCTTCAAACTTCTGAGGCCTGCAAGGCATTGGTAACTACGTCATTGTTGTGGTTGAACATGCAAGAACATGACAAGCTTTTCAGACATATAAGGAATCATTCTGAATGAATGAACCTTATAGTCCTTGAGGGTGAATAGGGTAAAATTTTCAGTAAGTATCCCCACAAAACTTCCCCAGTAGATTGTTTACATTAAAACAATACCTTTTTTTTTGTTTTGCAAGCTTACTGGACTACTTTGTGCATATATGTAGATGAGCAATTATCAACTGAAATATTTGAAATTGCCATGGGCTAGGGTGGGGGGGGTGGGGTTCTACCAATGAAACGTACTTTTTGTGAAAGGCCTTGGCCAAGTGCTGTTGGTAGGTGTGAGAACAGCATGTCTTTTCTACAAAATAGATCAGATAGCAAAATGACTGATATTATAAGATAACTTTTGTCCCCTGTATTTTTGCCATGTGGTCTATGTGGCACTACATTCTCCCTCATACATACCATCAGCACTCAAACAATACCACATTAATTACTCTGACAGTGTGTAACCAATCTCACAACCTGAAGCTACAATCTGCATTACCAGCAGGACTTAATTGAGGTGGAAAGAAAAGGCACTTTTGTGCATTACTAGCTTTAAAATAACTTGCCATCTGAAACTCACAATCACTGTATTTTTATAACAGGTGACTCGCTTGGCAGTTGTTGGTGGGAACAATTTGGAGTCCAGGGTGCGCCGGATCCTTTCATTGTTGCTGACCAATGAAGTGACCTCTGGACTGAACTGGGCTGGGAAAAGGCCTAAGGAGGATGGGAGACAGAAGAGGGCCTTCAAGATACAAGACTCTGTAAATGCATTTATGGTGAGTCATTACTGCTACCATTCTGCCTTTGTCAGGTTGTCATATGGTAACACACACCAATCTCACACACACTAATCCCGCTTGGTGTATGGGTCTATATTATGTCCACTCTGCATCGTAGCCTAGCCTACTTACATCACTAATGCTTAATCTATACAAGTTTAATTTTTTAAACTAAATTATAGAAATAAAACTTTTCCATGATACTCTAATTTTTTGGAAAGCATCTGTAGTATATTTGACGCTTTGTGATACTTTCCGTTTAATTGTTGCCGTTTGCTCGTTATGCAGCAAAAGTTGATTAGTTTTACCAGAGCAATCCCAAAATAAAATTTGGCAACACTTGACGCGTCCCATGTAAAGTGAATGGAGTGCCGCTTCACTTTACATGTGACGCGTCAAGTGTTGCCGAATCAACTTTTGACGGATGACGAGCAAGCGTATGACAAGCATAAAAGGGGTTTAATTGGACTTGGTGGATGAAGGCTACAGAGCATCTGCAGGTTGTTAGACACACACTCACATTACCCTTCAGATAATGTTTCACCAGACTGTAACGTTACAGTTGTCCCATGTTGGATGCTGAGCATGTTAACTGCAGTGGCATGCTAATTCCTCTGGAGGTCTAAATGGGCGGGTTGTAGTGAATTTGTCATCGTCACGACGCACGTAATGAAACATAATTAAAGGGTCATTCCACGTCAAGGGGCGGCACGGTGGTGTAGTGGTTAGCGCTGTCGCCTCACAGCAAGAAGGTCCGGGTTCGAGCCCCGTGGCCGGCGAGGGCCTTTCTGTGTGGAGTTTGCATGTTCTCCCCGTGTCCGCGTGGGTTTCCTCCGGGTGCTCCGGTTTCCCCCACAGTCCAAAGACATGCAGGTTAGGTTAACTGGTGACTCTAAATTGACCGTAGGTGTGAATGTGAGTGTGAATGGTTGTCTGTGTCTATGTGTCAGCCCTGTGATGACCTGGCGACTTGTCCAGGGTGTACCCCGCCTTTCGCCCGTAGTCAGCTGGGATAGGCTCCAGCTTGCCTGCGACCCTGTAGAAGGATAAAGCGGCTAGTGATAATGAGATGAGATTCCACGTCAATTCAACCAGTGCCCACACACTTCGGTCTCAAAAAAATCTGAAAAAAAAAACAAGTGTACCTATGGTACCCAGGAGACACTTTGTAAATTTTTGTTATGTTAAGATCAATCCTTTCCAAGTTACAGACAGTTTTATGGAGGGAGGAGAGTGTCGATAAGGGAAAAAAAATCAAGAGCTTATGTTGAGTGAAAATATGCCTTCTGAAGGTCTCAACAGAGCCCAGACAAAAATGCCAATAAAATTTTGATCAACTTTGAGGGACAGATGTGACCATGCAGGATCATCCAGACCCAATGTGACAATTCAGCTACATACTATTCCTATTTATGTACCAGCATACAATATTTTAACCTCCTACATGGTTTAGTTCTTGAGCTATGGGCTTGTAAACTTGGCCAAAAAAAAAAAAGAGGACGAACAAAATCGACACCCTCCTCCCTCCGTAAAACTGTCTGTAACTTGAAAAGGATTGATCTTAACAAAACAAAAATGTACAGAGTGTCTCCGGGGTACCATAGGTACACATTTTTTTCTAATTTTTTGAGACCTAAGTGCGTGGGCCCTGGTTGAATTGACATGGAATGACCCTAAAGATAATTCCAAAACCAACAAAAGTTCTTGTCTGATACCTACACGGCCCTCGATGCGGCATTATCCACATTAACTTAAAACATGCAATGTTAAAAAGCAATGGCAATAGAGATTAAAAATTTAACTGGTGTTCGAACCACGACCACAGCTAAGAAATCAATTAACTTACATAAAAGACTGGCACGCATCGCATCACGCCACCTATTGCCGAAAGCCTACAAATGGTAGCAGCTAACCGCACATAATCATCAGGTTAACATAAGATAAATAGCCTACACTTAGACCTCCAGAGCCTTATAAACATTCCGTGAAATTAGGCAAATGACACAAGTTGACATGTTCACCATCCAACATGGAACACCTGGAACGTGGCACTAACTTGGTCTATAAAAAAATCTCTAAATAAACAAAATTTGTCCGCAGAATAACCAGAGATAGTCTATCCAATTAGGTCTATACGCATACAACAGGCCAGTTGATTTGTTACACTTTCGTATAGGTAGGCTAAGCTAACTGGGGTGTGGCTGTAGTGCCTGAATACAACGTAGACGACCCGGTCGATTCCCTCTATATTTTTCTTATGCAAGCGAACATCGAAACTAACGTTAAAAGTAAGGTTTTGTTAGGTAACTTGGACAGTTCCCACACCGAAAATAATTTAGGTTCCCCGAAAGTTCACATAACCAGAAAATGTCACCTGATGACCCCTCTGCTGCAGCTGGGCCTAGCGTTCTGCTTACCTTGGTCTTAACATAGGCGTGAGGCTAAAAAAGCGATGTTAAACTGGTATAGCCTATATAATAAAGGTGTGCTTACCATTTGACGTTCCCAGATGTAAATTCTCTTCAAAGAAATTTTGAAATGCATATGTGGCATCGATGGTGCCTGCTGAGCCTTCACCTTGCGACCCCAGAGTGTGTCTGACCTAAATCTCTGGGCAGAATTAACTGATCATTCAATCAGCGCAAACGTTCACATATTCTCCACCAATCAGAGAGCGAGACGGAAAGGCGACGGGAAGATGAGTTGAGGCTTGCTTGCTAGTTATTCATTTTTCTCCTCGAGTTTTACTTGCCTACTTTTTGTTATCTTTTCCCCTCCCCGAGCGTGTTTGACCTTTATGAGGATAGATGACTGTAGCGAGAGTAACGTGTGGGTGGAGCACAGAGGACGGCAGGACAGAGATCAGGGTGAATACAAGGCTTTATTGCCGTACTTTTCAGAAAGACAAGTCAACCAACACTCAGAGGCGTGCACACTGTAGTCTCCTCTCCGGAAGCTCCCCTCCGCTCTCACTCTCCCTCCTTAAATAGGGCGCGGTTTACTGGGGAAAACACACACAAAACACAGGTTAATTACCCTCAGGTGTAGCGATTCTGCCACTTACCTTCCCCGACTCCGCTCTCCTGTCACAGACCGGCGCTTGACCACGCCCCCGCTGCCACAATGACATTTAAATAATAGTATTCCACAAAATATATAGCCTATTTTTTTTTTTTTTTGGTAGCAGCCTATTATTAGCAGCAGTAGTACAATGTGTAACTGAAAACTATGTTTTGTGTGTGTTTCAGATGCCCTCACTCAACAGCCTGGCATGAATGATCTGGTCTTCACCCAGGCTGTGCAGAAATGGCTACGATATGCGCCAGACAGAACTGGAGGTGTCGCTCATGCCGAAAGACATAATTAAATGAACTTAAAATAAAAATCTCGTTTTCTTAAAAAAAAGGCATGTGTTTCATATTTACTATTTTAGGCAATTAAAATGGAGATCCTGGCTGTAGATAAAGCAGGATATATGAGCCAGATATTTCTGGTAGGCTATCAATTGAAATAACATTGAAAGCGCATTGATTTTTAGTTATGTCGAAATTTCAATGTTGTTTCAATATCGACGCGAATTGAAATACAATTGAAGTTATGTGTGTCCATAGTTAATAAATCAACATCGTTTCAATGTTAGCGGAGGGTGCAAACTGATGTTAAATCAACATCGAAATCTGACGTTGGTTCAATGGTTTAACGTCGACAATGCAATGTTGATTCTACATCGTTTCAATGTCAGCTTGCTATCTGGGTCAAGTGTTTCAAATTTATTTTCTATGCTGATCTTATAATTTCCTTTTATGACTTGATCACACCGCAGGAGGTTCATTTGAAGTTTTAGTGCTCTTTTTGCTTTCTTCAGTTTCTTCAATTTCAGTCTCATTGTGCCAATCACTGGGTTGTGGTCACTTCCACAGTCTGCCCCGGCATAGATTTGCAAGATCTTATAGAATTCCGGAACCGTTCTTGTATCAAGATATAATCAATTTGATTCCTCGTTGTATCACCTGGGCTTTTCCATGTCCAACATCTTCTTGGGTGATTTTTGAACCATGTATTCATAAGAGCCATCTTATGCTCCTTACACCATTCAATGAGACATTCCCCTCTTTCATTTCTCTCTCCTATTCCAAATGGACCTACCGTGGCTGCTTCCCTTTCTTTGCCAACTTTTGAGTTAAAGTCTCCCATAATGATTCTGATGTCTTGAGACTTCATTTGTTTCAGTGCCTTTTGGATGGTTTCGTAGAACTCCTCAACCTCTGCAACATCTTTATCGGCTGTTGGTGCGTATGCTTGTATAATTCCGATGTCGAATGGAGTGCTCTTGAGTTTTACTATTACCACTCTATCACTAATGGTCCAAAAACCTTTCACGCTTTTCGCCGTTTCCGAGTCTAAAATAATTCCTACTCCTTTCTGATGTTGATTTCCTCCTGAGTAAATGATTGTGTAGTTGTCAGATGTGATACAACCTGCTCCTTTCCATCTCATTTCTGAGAGCCCAAGTATGTTCAGATTCATTCTTTTCATTTCCTGCTTGACATTATCTAGTTTTCCTTTCTGCAGAAGGGTTTGTACGTTCCATGTCCCAATTCTAATCTTAGTTCTGTAGCGGACAGTCGCTGGATGACGGTCGGGTGATACCTGTCCCACATAATCAACCCTACCGAGCGAGAAATCTCCAGGGGAGCTGGAGACCCCTTTCACGCTGTTGACTGAATTCTGAGTATTTTGTTTCACCATGATATTCTTTGCAGTAGTTTACCTATAGTAGGCTGCAATTACTTTCTATAGGGGCAGTACTCCTACTGAGTGGGTTGTCTTAACCATTGTACTAATGAAGTATCTTCTGCCTAACACACTGAAAAACTGACCAGTTCCCAAACTGTTTGGCTGCTCAGCAGATCATCCGTCACCTGCCTGCCATGACTTCATGTACCCTGATCGGGGGGCTAAGTGGGTACTTGACCTTGCCCAAGGGTCTCCCACAGGCTAGCGGTGGGAGGGAGGCACCTTACTGCTCCTTTGGCGAAATTATTTCACCCCACCTAACCCAGACAGATACTAGCACATAAAAATATCTGAGTTTACATTTCTCCAAGTGCTTAGACTACCATCTTAAAAGAAATTAGACTAGCATAAAACATGCTTAGACTAGCATAAAAAAGAAGACTAGCATAAGAAAGTAGACTAGCATATAAAATGCTTAGACTAGCATTTCAAAATAAATTAGACTAGAAGTGCGGGTATTGTTGGTGCACTAACTATTAACAAAACCTTTTAAACACGAGCGTTAGCATGCTAACAGTTACTTCCAAACACTAGCATTAGTGTGCTGACATTTAACAAACAACTTTCAAACACTAGTGTTAGGCGCTAACGGTTAACAAAAATCTTCCAAACACCACTGAGCTCTATATAAGATCTGGAGAGCTCAGAGCCTATTCCCTGCTGTAGAGACGAGTGAAGCCATCTGGCCGCCATCTTACCACACACATCGCGTGTCTTTGGCTTATGTGTTAAACCATCGTATCCGATCAAATTTACCCCCCAAGAAAAGTATTTCCTGACTTTTTTTCCCCTTTCATTACCTCCTGTTATTTTCTCAACTTCACCCACATTCCTTATCATTAAAACAGCACTGAATCTCTCCTGTGACATGTTATAAGGTTGGAGATACAGAGCAGGGCATCTGAGACCATTCCTCTTTCCACAATCTCTCCAGATCATCCAGGGTTCTCGGCCCTCTCTTGTGCTCTCTCCTCTTCAGCTCAGCCCACAGGTTCAGGTCAGGGGACTGAGATGGCAGGGCAAAAGCATGATTCTGTGCTCAGAGAACCATTTTTGTGTTGATATGGATATCGGATTATTGTCCTGCTGGAAGATCTAATGATAACTTGGTTTAGTTTCCTGACAGAAGCAGCCAGATTCTGATTTAAAATATCCCGGTATTTCATGGAGTCCATGATGCCATGGATGCTAACAAAGTTCCAGGGCCTTTGGAGGAAAAACAGCCCCAAATCATCACAGAACCTCCACCATATTTTACAGTTGGGATCGGGTTCTTTTCATTATAGCCATCCCGCTTTTTACACCAAACCCACTTTGAGTGTTTATTGGCAAGAAAAAAAAAAACTCCAGTGGGTGCTTAGTATTATGGGCATTTATAGATAATTTATGGATCATTTTAGTATTTATAGATAAATAAACTGTATCAAGTAAACAGAAGGAAAGTCACATAAACTTAATGCTTCAGCCTCAATATGACACTAATGTTCCTTTTGGCCATTTCAGCCATTTTTGTGTCTTTACGTTGTCTCTGTAATACTGTTTTATGTATTTTCTATTTTTGAATTTGTAGTTATTGTAAATTGTGAAAACAAACAGGTTTTGCACACAGTTAAATTGGTGTTTGATCAATGTCCTGATGTCCCAATAACAAAAATTTAATTTAAATGTGCATAAATTTCATTGGTGTTTTGATGCCCTGATAAGAAAATGAAATGGAGAAAAGTAAAAGTACGTGTTGTAAATACCCAAAGAAACTAAATACGACCTGTAAAGGAAATATGATTGAATTGCACTTTGTCAGAAAAACATTAGGAATTTATTTTTAATAACTTTTGAACTTTTTCTGATTTGGTGTTGTATCTCCACCCTAAAGATGCACTTAGAAACCGTGAAGATGGCTTTGGACTGCAAATGATACGACCAGTTTTGCTACAAAGGCGTCGGCCTACAACTGCTATGATAACTTTAGGACTGCAATTACCATGAACAGTCTTACATTCAAGTCTCCATCAGTGAACAGTTGATGACTTCAACAAAACAGACTTTATGTTAAAAGGTATAATGAACTTCCTGGTTGCACAATTCCACTTTGACCATATAGCGCACCATTAGAGAAGCAAGTTATTTCTAATTGCACGATCCAAGGTTCCCTTTTGAGTCTGGTTCCCTCCTCATGTCACCTCAGGGTGTTTTTTCTTGCCAACATCACCTCTGGTTTGCTCATTCAAGAAACGTTTATAAATTCATAGATGTAAAATGGATACCTGGAATTTATATATTTCTGTACAGCTGCTTTGTGAAATGTTCATTGTTAAAAGTGCTAAAGAAATAAAACTGAACTGAAATGAGAGTCAGTAATGCAGGACTTTAGAGACCAAATGCATGGATTTTCTTTCTTCCTTTTAATTATACTGTCATAATCACCAAATCTCTCACAAAAAAAAAAATTCACAGGATGAGAAATGAAAGTCTATACACAATTACAGTGTAACAAATTAATTATAAGATTATAATAATAATAATAATAATAATAATAATAATAATAATAATAAGTGTACCAGAGATTTATTACAAGATTAGAGATTAAATATACTAATGATAATAATAAAAATAGTAATAATGAGAGGAAGAAATTAACAGTAACAGACACATTACGAGATTATAAATTATATACACTACTACTACTACTACTAAAAAAAACTCATAATAAAAATAATAAATTAAGTGTAAGAGATATATTACTGGATTATGCATGAAATATACTACTACTAAATTAATAATAACAATAATAAATTAAGTCTAAGAGAAAAATTACTGGAATATAGATTAAATATTCTACTAATACTACTACTAAAATAACAATTAAAATAATTAATAAACAGTGTAAAAGATATTTCACTGGATTGTACATTAAATGTACTAATAAGAAAAAGAAGAGAAATTGAACTTATATTGCATCTTTTTCAGACCCAAGGTCACTTTACAATTACAATAAAATAAAATAAAATCTCGACATGAGTGCCTGAGAGGGACTTCATCACCCGTACAGTCTTCTGCAGTCTTGCAGGAAAACCAGGCGATGTCGGCGATCTGGGGTGAAACGTGGTGAACCTAGAAGGAAAGAGAAAAAAAAATTCAGCTTCACTTTTCAACCACCACAGAAGCATAGCAGGTAACTGGTTCCTCCACAAACATATACTGTAGTTTCGTAATGTTTCACAGTGATTCAGATTAACATCAGTTTCATGAATATGACACCTGACCTGTGATTATGAAGGAGCACATGGACAATATTTAACTGGATGCTTGTTAGCAGTGAATTTCACTGATAGAAATCCACGTGTCTTGTGTAGTAGAGCCCGATGCCTCACCTTAGCACGCTTGCACGGGGGTTCACTATGTGAGCAGGGGCTCTGAGCAGCTTTTCTTTTCCTCCCCCAGCTCAGGTCAGGAGGTGTCTGCATTTCTGGAGGACTGAGGTCCACAAAAGCAGGAGACCCTGTAAAGGAGGCACAAACGCAATCCAAAATCGATCAAATATGGAGAACGGATTGGAGAGAACTAAGAGCGTTTTCACACTTGGGCCAAAAACTTGACCCTGCACCCAGGACCCCATTCTAGACTTCTTGTCTGGGTGAAAGATTTGTTTCGATATAGAAGAAATTCTGTTTTAAATGTGGATCAGCTTTGTGAAATATCAAACAGCTGCCACACACAATGACAAACATGTCAGGGTTTGGATGAAGTGAGTCCCAGACCACCATTTTCAAAAGGACAAGGGATCGGTTCTCTGAAAACAGCTCTCACACTCCACCAAATACACCGAACTCTCAGAGCAAACACTCACATACAGGATCAGTCAAAAGTTTGGACAGTAACGAGTACTGCTAGTGCGTCCAAACTTTTTCACTGGTCCTGTATTTCATGGTGGATCACACTGAGAAGTGTTTTCTGCTGGCGTTGTGGATGAAGGTTTAAATGATTTCCTAGTGAATGAACTCTCATTCACTACATGCTAATGCTAACTGTTTGAAAGGTTTTTTTTGTTAACAGTTACCGCTCTAACACTAGTGTTTGAAAGTTATAACAGTTAGCATTAGCATGTAGTGAATGAGAGTTAATTCGGACACAGCGCGACTATGTTATGATTTAACTGTGAGTTATGATTTGAAATTTCGGTAACTATAGCAACATTCTAATGCCTAATTTGGTGTCAGAGCACACACACTGAGGCAGAGAGCACACACACTGCATGTCCTTCTGCTCTACAGAGAAACACAACCTGCTGATCACCGCTGCACATCTGCTCAAAACCCACTTCTACTCACCTGCAAAGGTAAATCAGTCTCAAACAGCACTAAATCCACTGAGTTATTATTAATTAACCTCACATTACAGGGATTTAGCAGATATAGAACATACCCGGAGCAGATAGGGGAGCAGTTAGGGGTTAGGTGCCATGCCCAGGGGTACTTTAGCCATTTCTGCTGGTCCAGGGAATCAAATCAGCAACCATCAGGCCACGGCTTCCCTCAGACATCTTAATTAATTTCCAGTCCAGGGAAATGTTGCTAGTAAAACTTTTGGGCAACGCTTGGCTTTAATGAACAAAATTAATCCATCACTATCTTGGCTGAGGAAATCATCCTCCTGTTCTCTGGATGTGTTTGAAAATGATGTGCAGAAATGATTGAACGTGATGTATAGTCGTGATCAAAGAGCCGTCTGATCAGATCGTTGTGCTTTTACAATCAGACCTTGCTTTTTTGTTGTTGTTGTTGCTCTGAAAACATTTTTTGAGCATTTTCACTCATGTTAGAGCGCACGATGACAGTGTTTATGAGTTGAATGGTTTGTTGCCTTGTTGTTTCTGGAGATTTATGACGGCACAGTTAGAGGATGTCTGAGGAACCTGTGGTACAGATATTTAAAGTCTAGTTCAGTCACACAAACAGCAGCTGGAAGATCTGTGTGGGATGTTTTGTCCTTAAAGCCCAATCTTTTCATTTCCGCTTTGTATCTAGTGTAATTAGAAGAATTATTAGAAACCTGAGTAGTTGAGTCTTGTTCCTGTCGGATTCGTCAAATGATCCTGTAGAAGAACAGAGAGAGACAGCCGTGTGTCACAGCGAGTTGAAAGAAGACTGCTACTTCTTCTACAACGCCACATACACCGGAGTAGTTTAGCTTTCTTTTTTTTAATACACAAAATTTCAAGAACCTCTCAAGTGAATGTTGAATGTTTGCCCTGCTGCAGTGATTCTGCCCTGTGAAGATGATGGAAATTGTTTTTAACATGTTCTTGTTTCGCTGCCCATTCAGTCATCACAGAGCCGCTAAGAGGATCCTGACTGTGTGCGAATTCTACATGGAGAACCGCTGCCCAAACAGGCGACGCCGAGTTCGGCTCACGGACTGCAAGGTAAGCAGGATATAATGATGCTCATAATTATAATTCATTGCTCTGTCCTTTACCTGAATGCATATATTTCCTTTAAAATGATGATACTTTGTACTATATACATGTAAACATCTGTATAGAAGTTTTTCATTGACATCACATATCTCATGGCCACCCTTTCAGCCGCCATGTTTAAGGTCAGTTCTGACAGCTGTATGAAGGAGTTTAACACTCTGAGGTCCTGGGCCTGTCAGACACTCTGTGGCAGTCTGATAAACCTTGACGTTTTTAAGTATTTCATCGAACTAAAAACATCCATGCAAAAGTGACACACATGGTTGTATTCTGGACACCCTCAGCAATAATAATATGAGAGTAAAGTGAATGTAATGAAATTTGTTTTTATTTAAATTAAATGCAAACACAATCTTACAAAAAACTATTTTCAGAGTCTTCAAACCTTGTAAAAAAACACACTATAAATATATCTGCACAAGAGTTTTGAAATCTGAACCTTGTAAACATAGGTGTTGGCTACATAAAAGTAAGAACAGCATTCAGAAATGTTCTGTAGTTTCAATACTAATTGTAGAAACTTCAGACAACCTTTGTTTTCTTTTGAAAGTCAGTTGCCTTTTCAAATGAATATTGATGAGGTAGGTGTAACTCACCTGTATTCCCCCCCGTCACTGTCCATTTGTCAAAGACCCTGGCCCTGGCCCCTGTACCTCCCAACCCCCCCCCCCCCCCCCCCCACACACACACACACCTCTGCTTGGAAAGTTACTGCAAAGAAAAGAAGCCCTAAAAGCTAAAGCTACATTTCCTAATCTTATGCATAGACTTATGCACAGACTATAATAAATCTAAAGTTAGCAATGAAGATAAATTATGACTATGCAGGGCATGTTGACTTAGGTAACTAATTACTGTAAATCAGTCATCAGTAAATCAGTGAAACATAGTTTGGCAACAGAAAAATGTTTTCAAAACTTGACGAAAATAACACAGCACATTTCGATCAACGAGTTCTTTCTCTTCAAAGAGCACCTCCTATCCTAACAACCCACTAACCATCTAACATGCACTCTCTTCTTCTTACTCTGATTTCCTATGTTTTACTGTAGCTTGATTGTTTTTCTCAATTGTAAATCGCTTTGGATAAAAGCGTCTGCTAAATGTAATGTAATGTAGTTCTCCCTATACACTAAGTGAAAAAGCATGACAACAACTGCTAGTGAGACATCTTCCTTGCATTGGCCATTCCTCAAAGTTTCTCAGTTGGTATGGAAACAAGTGACCATGTGCGCTTGTTTATACCGGTGAAATGGGGCGTGTTCTCACCCAGGGGCGCCGCCAGAAATTTTGGGCCCCATGAAAGATTAGAATTTTGGGCCCCCCAACTTTGCCCACCCTCGTCACAATTGCACTATTGTCATTATTTGACTTTTGATAGCCCATGGACCTTGAGTTTGTGACTTTGTTATTACATTTTATGTATTAACCTACCAGGGACTAGATGAAAACTGGTCAGTGACTAATTCTGGTGCATTTACAATCACAAATGAAAATTCAAGATTTTGCCACATGCCTTCTTGTGCTAGGACAATTGGTAGTGAAATGTGTGATGTGACTGCTAATACATCATTTATGGGTTGTATTGCTGCTTACCTCCTTCTCCAAAGGGGGGTTCAGTGGTTTGGTAGGGCGGAGGTCCCCCTGAGGCTGATCTGTGCATATTTAGGGCACCCCATTATTTATGAAACTATTAGCACCAGCATAATGTAATATTTCATCTTGTTTATCACACAAGTCAGTTCAGTTATTAAAATGGAAAAAAAATGTCACTGTACAGGGCAGCACGGTGGTGTAGTGGTTAGCGCTGTCGCCTCACAGAAAGAAGGTCCGGGTTCGAGCCCCGTGGCCAGCGAGGGCCTTTCTGTGCAGAGTTTGCATGTTCTCCCCGTGTCCGCGTGGGTTTCCTCCGGGTGCTCCGGTTTCCCCCACAGTCCAAAGACATGCAGGTTAGGTTAACTGGTGACTCTAAATTGACCGTAGGTGTGAATGTGAGTGTGAATGGTTGTCTATGTGTCAGCCCTGTGATGACCTGGCGACTTGTCCAGGGTGTACCCCGCCTTTCGCCCGTAGTCAGCTGGGATAGGCTCCAGCTCGCCTGCGACCCTGTAGAACAGGATAAAGCGGCTAGAGATAATGAGATGAGATGAGATGTCACTGTACAAACTGTAAAAGTGTTCTCTTGATAGGCTAATCCAACCACGTTCATACTGTTCATTTACCATTCGCTAATATTTTGAACCCACATGTGAGCGATAGCTACCTTTCTTTGGGAAAAACTGAGTGACCAGTTGCCTGCCTCTCCGGTCCCTCTCAGCTTTCAGCTGCCTTTCTTTACGTTTTTGACAGCCACTCTTCATATTTAGCGATCATAGACTGTACGCACTCCACTGCTGGCTGGCTGGCTGCTGCACCGCGACACAGCAGCAAGTAGCGTTGCACTGATCAGCACACAGATTTAACACATCGTGCTTCTACCAGAACTGGACCGTACCATTTCGCAAAAGGGGGAGGGTTAAATGACAATATGTTGAAGAACTCAAGAAATAGACAACCTTGTTCAATTAGCTCATTTTACCAGAGGGAATATTGCATTGTTGTTATTTCAAAAGTCTTATTAAAATCATTAAAAACATATTATCAGCCCCTTAAAGGGCCCCATGGCAGTGCTGGGCCCCTAGAATTGTTCTAACCTTTGCCCCCTGCGGTGCCCATGTTCTCACCTCCCCTTGCTACACAGTGAGCGAATTATGACACTGATGTTCCATGCGCTTAACATGTGAATAGCTGACGGGTGTGTCTTTAAGAGGCTGCTGCTGGCTGAAGTACTGAAATTCGTAAGATTTGCTTTTATTCTCTTTACTAAGTGCGAAAGATAAAGTTTGTTTTTTTTTATATATATATATATATATATATATAAGTGATTCCACGCTTATGGGTACTGAAATGGGGACATGAACTTATTTTTAAAAATTCACCTAAAACCATTTCTTTTTTATGATGAATGATATGAATGATATGTTAAAAGATAACTTTAATTTTCTGAGATGTAATAAAAACATATTTATATGCCAAAGTCAGAACATAACAGAAGTGTTGTGGACATATATATTCTCAATTTTAACAATGTAGAATTACTTTTTGAAACATAGGAAGGTGATGTTTTAGCAAATATAATTAATAAACATGTGTAGTAGAATAAACATACACATTCTTTCAATAAGATTAACATGGTATATAGCTAGATTGTAATTAATTTGTAACAGACGCGAGATGGACAATCGTAACAGAAGTAACGTAAAAGACATCATTTTGGAACTCATAGGCTTGACTTTGGCATATAAATATGTTTTTATTACATCTCAGAAAATTAAAGTTATCTTTTAACATATCATTCATTAAAGATTACATGTTTTGTGACCTGATGGTAAAAAAAGAAATGGTTTTAGGTGAATTTTTAAAAATAAGTTCATGTCCCCATTTCAGTACCCATAAGCGTGGAATCACTCATATATATATATATATATATATATATATATATATATATATATATATATATATATATATATATATTTGAAAACTAGAAGATTCAAGGTTTCTAGTGGTGTTACTCGAATGTTTCTAGCACAAAAACTCACGGCGCTTTAGGTGTATGTTTACTAACAGTCCTAAAAGACCCCTGTGGGGGTCAGTGACCTGAGAGTGTTAAGTCATGTCGTGGAAGAAATCATCATTTTTAGCTCTTTTGACCATAAGGCCGATGAGCTGTTACCATGGCATGACGTCTGTCGTCCACAGTTCAGTTAAATCGTATCTCCTTCGTCAGTTCTCCACGGATTTCCATTCCCATTGTTTTGTTTGAAAGAACTCATCACTCTGCACAAAACTTGTTCGTTGTATTGTCAGTTTTTTGCTACCGAGTTAGTAATTATACCAAATGAACAAAATTTTCCAGGCCAACAAATTTTCTTTCTCAGAATCTGAAGGAGTTTGCTCGATGTTTACAGGGCTGGACTTTGGCTTTTTGGGTTTGCTGCACGTTGAGCAATTTTTTTCTCTTTGCATCCAACCATTTCTTTGCCCTTTCGTAGCAGTCAACCGATGTTCTAGATTTTTTTTGCAGCTTGGCGTGACCAAGATTGAGTGTCGGAGCCCAGTCTGGATTCTCTGTATCATACAAGTCAGCTGGTTGTCCATAAAGTGACATAAAGGTGGTAAATTATGATCGCTTTAGAAATGATGAACCTTACTGACTTGAATAACGAGCATCATTAGGCTGTGAATATTTAGCTCATATTACTAAACTTTCACAAAATAAACTTGAGCAAAATAAGCTTATTTTGACTCTTATACCATATTATAGTTATAAAATTATAAAAATCGGTCAAACCTGAGTGAAAATGATGAGCGCAGACTCGGCTGTACTTTGATGGCGTCCATTCCTTATGATTTAGAATCAGCAGCCACTGATGTCTTCTTTTTGTAGAAATTTCTGTAGTTTTCTCTTCCTGATGCAATACTACACTAGGAATGTACAAATACGCCTTTTTATCATGGGTTGAGAGGTTTGAACAACCGAAAACTGAACAAAAATTGACCATGTTTACATCCTTTCCTCACTACTTCATTGTATTCGAATCAAAGGTTGACCTTAAACATGGCTTTGCCATTGGAAACGTGACGTCACATGAAAAACCTCTATATGTCCTGTTAAAGTAACTAAAGAGACGTAATCGGAGCCTAATCATAGATTAAAGCATTAAAGATAATCTTCATGCACCTTTCAAGGTCAAAGATGCACACTAAAGGTCCAAAAGGTGTTTCCTTTTCCATTACTTATCCAGAGACATGGAATGGACAATATTAGCATAACATTTTCCAAGAAAGGACTTCATTCATCCTTTACTCTTTAAAGCAATCATGTATTATCTCACCCAGAACACACTTTTCTGTCACACAGACAAATTCTGTAGAAACCCCATGCCACTGGGAAAAACAGCCAGCTGGGTGCCGTAAACAGGACTGTGGCTTGAAGCAGCAGAAGCCACGAGCCATCAGACGGCATACGGTCTGTTTACGGATGAAAACTAGTAAACTTGAATAGATCTTAGGCTTTGCCTCAAAAGTCTAATAATTAATTTGCAGAAAGAACATGAGATCATTCTGGTCCTGCGTACACAAAGGGCTTTAAGTGTAAGGTTTTACAAGTGTCTGTTTCGATTAGCTACAGTATTTTAGAACAGCGTTCTATCAAAATACATTTTCTCAAAGCCACTTTCCTGGGCATCAGACGAGGGCTGGAGTCAAAACTGCCAACAGACATTGCACAAATCAGCTTTACAGAAATCCAGATGTAGATTTAGATTCTTGTTGCGTAAGGAGGTCGGAGTAGCAAATAAAAACTCCCTGAGACATCACTGAGAGGAATCGGAGTCAAAAAGGGAACCCATCCTTTTCAGGGTCACACCAGATCGTGGCATTATAAATTATTACTCTGTCATTCACATGGAAATGGAGACTCTGTATGCACTTTTCAAGGTACAAGAGCCATACAAAAGGTACAAACTGTGTATTCCTGAAGATACCACCTCAGCAACACGGACTGTTCAGTATATTAACTGAACATTTTCCTAAAACGATGCCAATATTTAAAATGGTCATGTTTTCTCATTAACACTCTTTATTGTGTCACACAGGAGAACCAGCGAGGCCCTTCCTCGAAACAGGATCCTGACCTGAAGCTAAAGAGACCAAGAATCATCAGATGGCATTTGGGTCTTCAGACAAAAAGTAAAAAAAAACAAGTTATAATTCACTAATTGTCAATGTTTTTAATTCCCTAAATGCCCAGTATGATCTTCATGCTTTTTTTTTTTTTTGTAGGTCAGCCGTCAGCTGTTCCTGTACCAGAGGAAACATCAGGGGCCTTGCTGAAGAAAGTAGAGAGCACCAAGACAAGTAATGATTCTTGCATCTCATAATAAATATTAATTCATAAAAATTGCAGGAGGTCTATCAGTAGTAGAATGAGTATGAATGTAAGGAAAAGCAAGTAGAAGAATTCCATCTGCAATTTATCTGCACTGCATTCTCACTCCTGCGTTTGTGTCCTGCTTTGCAGAGTCTCCTGCTGCTGAGGCGACAAATAAAAATCCATCACCTGATGGTGTGAAGCCTCAGCAGAAGAGGAAACACCCAGGGAGTGTCTGTTTGGCTGACGCTGAGCAGCCTCCCTGCAAACGATTTAAGGTGAAGCATTGATCTCATCTCCATCTTTAATCCTTTTGAGAAAACGCCCCTGTTTTTTTCTTTTTCCTGATTCCTGTTATATTTACCTGAAGAATGCATATGAATGAAAACAATTAAAGATGAATAAATAAAGTGTGGGATAAACTGAGATATCTAATCTTTATTTACAGAAAGATTCCGACTTTTCGCCCGAGGAGCCAGAGTGCGCCGTTCTCCCAGCCAAAGGTAAAAATTAATGTGAAAATTTGACGAGAGAAGTTTCTCAGTGTCCTAAATGTCCTGTCAGATCTTCATGTCCATGTGTGAGATTAGCAGTGAAATTGGCCCGAGGAAGGAAATCATTTAAACCTTCATCCACAACGCCAGCAGATAACACTTCTCAGTGTGATCCACCATGAAATACAGGACCAGTGAAAAAGTTTGGACGCACTAACAGTACTCGTTACTGTCCAAACTTTTGACTGATCCTGTATGTGAGTGTTTGCTCTGAGAGTTCGGTGTATTTGGTGGAGTGTGAGAGCTGTTTTCAGAGAACCGATCCCTTGTCCTTTTGAAAATGGTGGTCTGGGACTCACTTCATCCAAACCCTGACATGTTTGTCATTGTGTGTGGCAGCTGTTTGATATTTCACAAAGCTGATCCACATTTAAAACAGAACTTCTTCTATATCGAAACAAATCTTTCACCCAGACAAGAAGTCTAGAATGGGGTCCTGGGTGCAGAGTCAAGTTTTTGGCCCAAGTCTGAAAACGCTCTTAGTTCTCTCCAATCCGTTCTCCATATTTGATCGATTTTGGATTGCGTTTGTGCCTCCTTTACAGGGTCTCCTGCTTTTGTGGACCTCAGTCCTCCAGAAATGCAGACACCTCCTGACCTGAGCTGGGGGAGGAAAAGAAAAGCTGCTCAGAGCCCCTGCTCACATAGTGAACCCCCGTGCAAGCGTGCTAAGGTGAGGCATCGGGCTCTACTACACAAGACACGTGGATTTCTATCAGTGAAATTCACTGCTAACAAGCATCCAGTTAAATATTGTCCATGTGCTCCTTCATAATCACAGGTCAGGTGTCATATTCATGAAACTGATGTTAATCTGAATCACTGTGAAACATTACGAAACTACAGTATATGTTTGTGGAGGAACCAGTTACCTGCTATGCTTCTGTGGTGGTTGAAAAGTGAAGCTGAATTTTTTTCTCTTCGCTTCTAGGTTCACCACGTTTCACCCCAGAGGCGACATCACCTGATTTTCTGGAGTCCATCATTGGTGTATGTCTGTTAAAGGTACGGTACGATACAGTGGCCAGAAATGGTAAGTCAACCCTTTGGAACGACCTGCATTTATGGATAAATTTATCTTCAAATATAGTCTGATCTTCATCTAAGTTACAATAATGAACACATACAAGCTGTTTTAATTAGAAACACACATCTTGTGTATAGAATATATCATTCAAGCATGCATAGTGTATGTTGGAAAAAGTTTGTGCACCCCGAGGCTAATGACTTCAGTGAAATCTACAACCCCGATTCCAAAAAAGTTGGGACAAAGTACAAATTGTAAATAAAAACGGAATGCAATGAGGTGGAAGTTTCAAAATTCCATATTTTATTCAGAATAGAACATAGATGACATATCAAATGTTTAAACTGAGAAAATGTATCATTTAAGGAGAAAAAATAGGTGATTTTAAATTTCATGACAACAACACATCTCAAAAAAGTTGGGACAAGGCCATGTTTCCCACTGTGAGACATCCCCTTTTCTCTTTACAACAGTCTATAAACGTCTGGGGACTGAGGAGACAAGTTGCTCAAGTTTAGGGATAGGAATGTTAACCCATTCTTGTCTAATGTAGGATTCTAGTTGCTCAACTGTCTTAGGTCTTTTTTGTCGTATCTTCCATTTTATGATGCGCCAAATGTTTTCTATGGGTGAAAGATCTGGACTGCAGGCTGGCCAGTTCAGTACCCGGACCCTTCTTCTACGCAGCCATGATGCTGTAATTGATGCAGTATGTGGTTTGGCATTGTCATGTTGGAAAATGCAAGGTCTTCCTTGAAAGAGACATCATCTGGATGGGAGCATATGTTGCTCTAGAACCTGGATATACCTTTCAGCATTGATGGTGTCTTTCCAGATGTGTAAGCTGCTCATGCCACACACACTAATGCAACCCCATACCATCAGAGATGCAGGCTTCTGAACTGAGCGCTGATAACAACTTGGGTCGTCCTTCTCCTCTTTAGTCCGAATGACACGGCATCCCTGATTTCCATAAAGAACTTCAAATTTTGATTCGTCTGACCACAGAACAGTTTTCCACTTTGCCACAGTCCATTTTAAATGAGCCTTGGCCCAGAGAAGACGTCTGCGCTTCTGGATCATGTTTAGATACAGCTTCTTCTTTGAACTATAGAGTTTTAGCTGGCAACGGCGGATGGCACGGTGAATTGTGTTCACAGATAATGTTCTCTGGAAATATTCCTGAGCCCATTTTGTGATTTCCAATACAGAAGCATGCCTGTATGTGATGCAGTGCCGTCTAATGGCCCGAAGATCATGGGCACCCAGTATGGTTTTCCGGCCTTGACCCTTACGCACAGAGATTCTTCCAGATTCTCTGAATCTTTTGATGATTATTATGCACTGTAGATGATGATATGTTCAAACTCTTTGCAATTTTACACTGTCGAACTCCTTTCTGATATTGCTCCACTATTTGTCGGTGCAGAATTAGGGGGATTGGTGATCCTCTTCCCATCTTTACTTCTGAGAGCCGCTGCCACTCCAAGATGCTCTTTTTATACCCAGTCATGTTAATGACCTATTGCCAATTGACCTAATGAGTTGCAATTTGGTCCTCCAGCTGTTCCTTTTTTGTACCTTTAACTTTTCCAGCCTCTAATTGCCCCTGTCCCAACTTTTTTGAGATGTGTTGCTGTCATTAAATTTCAAATGAGCCAATATTTGGCATGAAATTTCAAAATGTCTCACTTTCAACATTTGATATGTTGTCTATGTTCTATTGTGAATACAATATCAGTTTTTGAGATTTGTAAAGTATTGCATTCCGTTTTTATTTACAATTTGTACTTTGTCCCAACTTTTTTGGAATCGGGGTTGTAATTGGATTCAGGAATTAACGAACCTGGAGTCCAATCACTGAAACGAGTCTGGTGATATGGTTTCTAGATTGAGTTTACGGTTTTCCGTTTCCGGTTGAGAGTACGTCGTGCGCATTCTGGCTGCCGCTTCTCACCGGAGCTTTTTTATTTTATTTTATTTCTTTTTCTATTTTAATTTTATTTTTTATTTATTTTTGTGTGTGTTTGTGTAGTTTGTTGTTTGTTTGAGTGTTTTGTCCGCCGATTGTGGTGTAGCTCCGGACCCAGTTTTGGGCGTTGGTTTCCCTCCAGGCCTTGGTTCGCCGCGGGTGATGCCTGGGCTCCCGGCTGTGGACTGCAGTGAGCTCATTGCTCATTTGGCATCGTGGTTGTCCAGCGCTCTGCGCTTTGACGCTTGGCGTGATGTTCCGGGCGGTGTTGCTCGGTGGCATCGCGGCGGCTGTGCGGGCAGTTTGGGACACACCGGAGCTTCTCTGCTCGCTTTGTGGATCCACGGCGTAGTGTTCCAGCGATGTGGCTGACGGCGTCACGGCGGCGGTGCTGGAGATGTGGGACATGTTTTCATGCGCCTTTTGGTGGGACTGTGGCTGCTACACCACGGGAATTACATCCTGACCCCTACTTGGTGGACTTTTTTTTAATTTTATTTAATTATTATTATTTTTATTTTCTTTATTTTTTCTTTATTTTTTTCCTTGTCTATAATTGTAAAGCGTCCTTGGGTGTTTTGAAAGGTGCTATATAAATCTAATTTATTATTATTATTATTAGATACTTAGAGATACAAACATTTTGAGTTTACTCTTCACAAGACGCGTCTGCTGATGTGAAACATGCCTCACAAAAAAAAAAAAAGCAAGAGCTCAGAAGACCTAAGATCAAGAATTGTTGATTTGTATAAAGCTGGAAAGGGTTACAAAGCAATCCTAAAGAATTTAGACATTCATCAGTTGACACTTAGACAAATGAGATGATTTCATATTGTGGCTCGTCTCTCTACAAGTGTACACGCAGCCAAGGCTGCTTCAAAGGTTGAATGCAGAATCCTCAATGTGGTAAAGAAGAACCTTTGAGTAATCGCTAAAGGCTTGAAGGAATCATAGGAACTGGCTAATATCTCTGTTCATGACTCAACCATACCATCCACCAGCTGAAGCTCAGTAGAAGTTGGGTGATGCAGCACGGTCAGGAGCCTAAATAGAGACGTAAATCTACAACAGAATGGCTTAAGAAAGAAAATCCGTCTTTTGGACTGGCCCAATCAGACCCCAGACCTTAAACCCAATCCACCAGACATCCTCAGAGTGTAGCTGAGCTGAAGCAGGTCTGTACAGAAGAATGGTCCAAAACTCCTCCTGAACGCTGTGCTGTTCTGATCCCCAGCTACTGAAGCACTTGTATGAGGTTACTGCTGCCAAAGGAGGTGGAACACTTTGTAAATCCAAGGATTCACTTACTTTCTCCACAAGCACTCTTAGTGTTTAACGCTCTTAGTGTTTTTCTTTTTTTTCCATTATTGCAACTTAGATGAAGATCAGACCATATTTTAAGATAAATTTATACATTAATGCAGGGAATTATAAAGGGTTCACTTACTTTTCAGCACTGCACTGTGTTTATTTTGGCATTGAGAGACTGCTTTTTTGCATGTAGAGTGGAAATGTTTTGCATCTTGCACTTCATGTAGTAATAAGTAACTGGCATGAAAATAGCGTAATTGTTGTTCGTACTGTATATGCAAGTATAAAATGGAACCGAGCTCTTTGATAGCTAAATATAAATATTATATAATCATGATATTGCGTAGCTTTTTTTTTCACAATCACTTATTATTACAGGGATGAAGAAAATGCCCTTGATCCTGATCTAAGACTGCAGAAGACTACGGGTGGATGCAGTCCTTCTTATGCACTCCTTTAGAGATTTTATTTTATTTTTTATTTTTTGTAATTGTCAAGTGACCTTGAGTCTGAGAAAGGCGCTATATGTTAAATTTCTGCTTCTTCTTCTTCCTCTTCTTCTTCTTCTTCTTCTTCTTATTATTATTATTAGGATATTTAATGGATAATCTAGTAATATATCTCTGTTCCACTGTTAATTTCTTCTTCTTCCTCCTCTTTATTATTATTATTATTATTATTATTATTATTATTATTATTATTATATAATCTCATAATAAATCTCTAACACTGGATTTGTTCATACTTTCATTTCTCATCTTTTGATTTTTTTTTTTTTTGTGAAAGATTTTGTGACCATGACAGTATAATTAACAGGAAGAAAGAAAATCAGTGTATTTGGTCTCTAATGTCCTGTATTACTGACTCTCATTTCAGTTCAATTCAATTTTTATTTGTATAACACTTTTAACAATGAACATTTTCACAAAGCAGTTCTGTGACAGTTTGTGTACAGCTTTGTGTACATTTTTTGATCGATCGCAACAAATTACAGTGACATACTGTATAGTTTTACTTGCTAATGAAAAATTCATTATAAATACATAAATTTTAATTATAGATATGCAAAATATAAATTTGTGCAATTTATCAGTAGCTGAGTTTATGAGTTATGACCCTGAGTTTGTTTGTTTGTTTTTTCTCCCTCGTGAAATAACTAGCTATTTTTAAAGAAGTTTTCAATTCAATTATGGTCCACAAGAATATTTTCACTTCAAGACAATTTATACAGGAAATTCATTGACTGGACCAGATTAGAGCGTTGATCAAGCCTTAATACTTGAGGGAAAATGAGGTGATGGGGAAAAAATACACTGTTCATGCATCAGGTATGCAATTGCGGTGTCCTAGAATTCTCTGTAGACATGTTTCTGTAATTACAGGGTGATCCATTCATCCATCATCTTATCCATCAGGGTGCCCTGGGGAAGCTGGAGTCAATCCCAGATAACTTTGGGTGAGAGGCGGGGTTTACACTAACACAGAAACAAACAACCATTCACACTCACATTCACACGTATTGTTGTGAGGTGACAGTAGTAGCCACTGTACCACCGTGCCGCCCCAGCGGGTGATCGGAAATTATATATTACAACCAACGTGGTGAATAGTTCATATCCATTACCTGTGATTCATATGTGTGCTTCTGGAAAAAACCTAGTTTAGCTGTTGTATAACCATCAAAGAGTCTGTTATTTACATTTCTGACAGGAACCCACTGGCTATAGAGATCTTGCAGTCACGTGACCGGAAAGTACACAGACGCCATCTTGTCGGGCAACAACACAGCTGAATACTGCTGCACTCGTGTACAGAATGGATCAATTTCAACCGACGGACTACACGGCTCATTTTTCTAATGCACAGATAATTACATATATGTCTAAAATAAACGGTCTACAGATTTGTGACCCTTATGGCTTTCTGGACGTAGTTTTCACGACCGTGTCAGTGGATCTTGAACTGCCGGAGGTGGAATACCCAGACGTGCATAATTACCTAATCAACTTTCCTTCGCTGTTCAGTGGTGAAGCACTGCGTGCTTATAAATCTCTGGAGAGTTATCTTTACAGAAATTCAGGATTTGTCAGCCCCCCTAAGATGTGGCATCTTGTAAAGAAGAAAAAAACTATCGTCATTGGCCGGGTAAGTCGCTTAACTGATACTAGATATATCAGTAGTATCTAGCATAGCACTGACCAGCCGATTATGGTTGAATATTTTATATTATCAGTTAGATCAAGTATCAGTAGTCTATCACTATTATTATATATTACTGTATAAAAAGCGCCACTTTCAGGAGTAAATCATACATGGCATATATATTTATTTATAAGTCCTTATAAGGATTGATCCTTATATTTATAAGGATTTACTACTAAGACAGTGGTAAATTCTTATAAGTTCTTTACTGTTTTTTTTTTCGTACCACACCACTAAAGACCCAATCCACCCCCCCGCCCCAACCCTCTTTTCTCAGGCTCCCACTTCCCGGAATTTTTTTATTAGAGCAAGTCATAAACTTATGCTGCAAATAACCACATGGATATACTGAAATAAATACATGACGAACCTGAGATGAAATGGTCACTGCACAGGCGCCAGTGATCGTTCCTTCCAGTCGGTACCCATGCCTTGTTCTTGTTGTTTGGATCAGCCCGGCCGATAGCAGCAATCCATTTTGCGCGCCTGTCAGGGTCCCGTGGCAGCCTATGAAACTTTCTTCCTGTTTTCTGACCTCTCCTGTTGTGGCATTTATATGCCATGCAAGTATCCGGCATTGTGGCACGGAAATTTTTGAATATTTCAGCAAAAAAAAAAGAAAGTCAGCGTCGGAAAGGCGGCGGAAATATGGCGCTTGACCGACAAGATGGCGTTTGTCTACAATCTGGAGCGGATGTGACGTCACATGCAAGTGCTCCATACCATGATTTATGCCTCAATACACTACAGACACCATGATACACTCAGACTTTATTACATTCACTCCCAACTTTACATAAATTGTGTCCTCCCACACCATGTGACTGCATACAAACATTCAGGTTTATGTTGCTCAGTAAAAGTTCATTGGATCCATTAAATGCAAAATGATTGGCAATATAATATCGAATATAGGAGAAAATGAAAAATGCACTGAGTATGTGACCTTTGGGGACCTGTATACTTTTATTTTAATGTTCTTCCAGACACACAAGGTTTCTTAAGTTCTTAAGCAATTTTTCTGCACAGCAGTGGTTTCGAAATTACAGTATCAGTACCCCCACTCATTCTGTCACAGTCTGTGGTTGTTTTTGGGAAGTGTATAAATTAAACCGTCAGTGGCTCATATTTTATTGCAAATACACTTACACAGCACAACCACAAGACGTGCAGTATAACAGTATGTATGCATGTTTCGCATTCCTTGCAGTTTATTAAATGTTATGCAACCAGGCACTGGTGGATCTGCAGTGAGGGAGGAATGCCCATATTCAGACAAAAACAGAAAACATTGTCAATAAAAGTTCAGAAAAATGTCCTCTAGGGTGCAATTACAGTGGAGGAAAGTGATGAATGGACAAATTTGCAGCAATTTCTGCATCTGGCAGCGGTTTGTTCAGAATTGTGTGTCGTCCTACAGTCCAGGGCAACATGTTACCGTGGATGAGCAGTTATTTCCTTCAAAGGTTCGTTATCCCTTTCTGCAGTACATTGCATCCAAGCCTGACAAGTATGGAATCAAGTTTTGGATTGCAGCAGATCTGGACACAAAATACATGTGTAATGCCATCCCTTACTTGGGAAAAGATACCACTCGTCCGACGGGAGAGAGGCTGTCAGAGAATTTGTTTTGAAATTGATGGAACCATTTATGGACCAGGGAAGGACTGTAACTATGGACAATTTCTTCACCTCTCTGTCTTTGGCTAACAGGCTTCTTCAACGAAAAACAACTCTGCTTGGCACCATCAACAAAAATCATCGGGAGCTACCAGCAACTGCAAAGGAAACCTCGGGGCGCCAGTTGTACTCCACACAGGTGTTCACATCTGGAAGTGCCTTGTTGACAGTGTTTTCAACAAAAAAAAAAGAAATCTGTTTGTCTTCTGAGCACCATGCATCAGAAAGTGGAAATTGTGGACACCCAAAAACAAAAACCAAACACTGTTGTTGATTACAACCATTTCAAATGCGGCACTGATATCATGGACCAGAAATTACGCAACTACTCAGTGCGTGCAGGAACACGGAGATGGCCCATGGCTGTGTTTTACAACCTGCTTGACATGGCTGTCACAAATGCACATGTCTTGTACACAGCATGTACAGGATCCAAAAAAAGTTGCCAATTGTTCATGCTGGAGCTTGCAGAGGAACTTCAAAACAGGCTTTTGCAGGAAAAGGCACAAGGGGAAGAACACAAACAGCAACGTCGTGAGATGAGAGTTTCTCAGAAGAAAAAGACACAGTGCCAGGTGCGCATACTCTGCAATAATAACAGAAGCACCGAACTTTGTGTACGCTGCCGCAAATACACCTGTGGCAAATGTAGGAAAGACTCACCATGGGAATGTGGAAACTGCTAGATGGGACAACTGTATGCTACATTTCTGTGCTTTGTATAGCCTCCATATGTAGTGAGCCTGCTTTTCTTAGTGTGAAATAAACATTTATTTTCTTCCTGAAGTTATATCGTCTGTTTGTAGTTTTTCCAAGCTGAAATTGTGTTTTTTGGGGCACTAATTCCAATCCTCTGTCCTCTGACATTGTGAGCTTGGCAGAGTAAATTGGCATTGAAATTGGGGTGTAACCTACAACCAAATTACCATTCATGAATGATTTAGTATGTCCCTTCCTAAAATGACAGGCCATTATTAAAATAAGTGTTTTTATGAAAAATAGAAAGCGTTTCTCGGATCAACTGACAAAACAAGGTGAATGTGTACATCTGTTTGTTGGCTAAATAAAATATAAAATGAAAAATGGTTACTCTTAGTACAACACACACAACTCAACACACAGTATGTTGGGCTGATCAGAGTTCATTCAAACAGCAGTTTGGCCTTTGACAGGCAGCAACCTCAGTGGGGGGTGGAGTGGCTGTTCACAATACAATGGAGACAGTTAGCACCTTGAGAGGAATACACGATTTTTGCAGAGGGGAAGGGGCATATCAGTCACTACGTTTACATGCACATAGAGAGAATCGAATTTCTGCCGTTGCTCGACTGAAATCGAAGTTCAAAATGCCATGTATACACCTTAATTCGGCTGAAATTGAACCGAACTTGATTTCTTGGAATCGAGCTACACGACCTAGTTTATGCGATTTCTGCCGAGCTACTTTGTGCATGTATACCCTATCGAGCTAGCTGTCGAGCTACTTCCGGAAGTGACGAGTGACGAGACCACAAGCGGGAAACACAACAGCCTCGGTCGGCATGACAACGAATCATGACAACGGCATGAATCTTTTCTTTTTGTTGCATTGTTTGCACTGTTAAAATTTAGCTCACTTACTGTATCACCAAATACATCTGTACAGCTGTTGCATAGCTGTGAATTGTGTACATAAACAAGTCATTGTATTTGTGTGTGTGTGTGTGTGTGTGTGTGTGTGTGTATATATATATATATATATATATATATATATATATATGTCCAACATCTGAAGAATGTCAATAAAAACAAAACAATTGAACTTTTTGTGTGTTTATTAAGACATAAGTTAAATTGTAAGCAAAAAAAAAATATTTTTTGTAAGCAAAAAATGGACTTTAGAAAAATATTATTGTGCAAAATAAGTTCTCTTATAAAACAGTGGTCTGCGCCGGACAGTTTGTAGCCATAGTCTGTTAGAGCAAGCCTAACAGCTTGAACACGGAACTCTAGTGTTGCCAGATTGGGTGTTTTAAGTGCATTTTAGCGGATTTGAACATGTTTTGGGCTGGAAAACGTCAGCAGTATCTGGCAACACTTTAGCTCTTCTTCATGATGAAAACCGGAAGTGTACCAACACGATGGGGCGTGTAGCGCCACGTGTGGCTCGGGTGCACAATGCACCTTGCACAATAGCCCGATTTCACTTGTGCATGTAGGATTGGATTTCTCTGGCACCCCTGCTGGGACCCTTTACTCAATTACCAACAGCAGCTCGATTTGGACGTGCATGTAAACGTAGTCACTGGGTCTGCTAGTGTTAAAAGCAAGCGCTGTTAGAGATGTTGCATGATGGCTCACTTAGCAGAAAAGCACTTCAGGGTACCGTTCGATAGCTCTGTTGGAAGCGCGGAAGACTGTAGTTGCTTACGATGGCCATCCTTAGGTCCTGGTAAGAATCCGGCTCGAAGGAAGCATTTGTTCCGACAGAGCGTCTGATGTTATTTTAGGCCAAGTTTACATTAGACCGTATCTGTCTCATTTTCTTCGCGGATGCACTGTCCGTTTACATTAAAACGCCTGGAAACGCCGGGAAACGGGAATCCGCCAGGGTTCACGTATTCAATCCAGATCGTGTCTGGTCCGGTGCTGTGTAAACATTGAGAATATGCGGATACGCTGTGCTGAGCTCTAGCTGGCATCATCATTGGACAACATCACTGTGACATCCACCTTCCTGATTCGCTGGCGTTGGTCATGTGACGCGACTGCTGAAAAACGGTGTGGACTTCTGCATTGTATCACCTTTCATTAAAAGTATGAAAATACTGCAAATACTGATGCAAATACTGCCCATTGTGTAGTTATGATTGTCTTTAGGCTTGCCATCCTTCCACTTGCAAGTGGTAAGTGACGCGCATGCCCGACATGCACTGAGATCACACACACAGCGGCTCAGTCCCAAATCACTGCTCGTGCACTCCACTCGCGTGCTCTGTGAGCTGCGCAGGGCCGGAGTGCGCACCCTCCAGAGGGCACTCGCTGTTCACGGCGGAGTGATTTGGAGCGCAGGATGCCTGCGGAGCCGAGCGTATCCGTGTATCGGCGTTGCTGTGTGCATGCGAATCGTGTATTGGCGTTGCTGTGTGCACACTAATCGTTTTAAAAACGTTAATCTGATGATACGGTCTAATGATGAACTAGACAACCAGGGAGTGCCCAGTGACCAACGGGAATGGCCACAGGATCTCTGAGGACCACCCATGGCTGGGTGTAATACCTTTGAGGCTCGATGTATGGTCTGGGCGAAGTACCTCTGCAGTCCTTGAGTGGCTTGGGGCGGTACCTTTGTGAACCTGTCATCATGTCTGTGTCCGGTACCTTAAAAGCTTCTCGTGGCTGGGCGCAGTTCCTCTGAGGCCCTCCGGTGGATGTCCCTCTGGTCAGAGTTTCCCACAGAAATTTTGGAGACTATGGGGGCAGCCCATGGGGGGGGGGGGGGGCGTGGCGGGGGGGGGGGGCGTGGTGTGCGGGGGGGGCATGCGTGTCCAGTTGAATTGCAGGGGTGCACGGGGGGTTGTTTAGCGGGTGGCGCGCGTGTCCGGTTGAATTGCAGGGGTACGCGGGGGTTGTTTAGCCTACTACTAAGCTAAGACTAACAAAGAACAAATTTGTTGGTATTGGTTATGCACCTTGTATTTTATTTTAGTATGTTGCTACAGACCATACCCTGCACTTGTGCATTTGATTTTTCTTGGCTTTGAGAAAGAGTTCAAGTGCCCTTTCATAATTTATATCTACTGGTTGTGGCCCGTTAATGAAAATCCTCAAGATTGCGGCCAGGTGCTCTCCTTGCAGTCTGTTCCAAAGGTCTGTTTTGACCTAAAATGGCAAACAACTTGTTACTACAATGAGTCATGTGATTGTAGAGCTCACTCTGAAATATTTAATTAAGTGAAAGTGAGGCCTATTCTGAATTTCTATGCAATCAAAGCTGATTAGCCTGAATATCTTAATGAGATGGGGTCAATTCCTAAAACAGGTTAATATGGCTTGTTGTATTCTCTTGAAACAAGTAAAAATGTACTTATAGTCTAAACGTTAAAACAACTCCATCACCAATGTGGCCAATTTTAAGAAAAAAGCTGCTCAGAATTAGTTGTATTATCTAGGTAGGATGCTACAAGATGAATTTTCTTGAAACAAGTCAAATAATCTTTACAATATTCAGTCTTACTAAGAAAATACATTCAAAAACAGGTTTAATGAGATTAAAATGCTGAATCAAGTAAATTAGACTTGTACAGATTTTCATTTTTTGCAGTGCACCCTGGCTCTGAGTTCTTTGACTTGCTGCCCTCAGGCAGGCGTTACAGGTGCATCAAAGCAAGGACCAACAGACTCAAAAACAGTTTGTTTTTCCCACAGGCCATAACCACCTTGAACAATTAGCCTTTTTCACATTACGTCACTTGCAGGGGAACTCATATCCGTTTTCAGCCTTTTGAATGGAAGAAGAAGTATACGGCGGCAACATATGTTAACAAAACTGTGTCATTCACAGAGAAGATTGATAATAATATTGCGCATTGTTGTTCATCATTACGTATTGTTAGCGACCATTCCAGTCACCTATCTGCCTTGTTTTGGAAAGGAAGTTTACTGACTTTCTATGGTTGCATACCATGGTATATCATCATTTGTTAGCGTAGGCTCATTCATCAGTGAGTAATCCAATAAACAAAGGTTGTCAAGGTTCACTCCACCACCCCTCACACTTTGTCTAGCAGGAATGCAGTCAGGAGCAGAGCAAATGTTTGGAACAGTAGCTGTCAGTCAGGGCAGCAGATGGTGTACTCGAATACAGCCTCTGATGTGATCCATGGTGGATTTAATTGGAGCATCTTACAATTCCCAGAGCAACACAAGGATTATATACTCCAGTAGATAGGCAAGGTATTGAGTTCCAATTCAACAGCTCAGCATGTGAGTACACACGAGACATAATAGCCAGGAGCTTAGTCCAGCTGATGAACAGAGTGTCATATCCAATCAAGGTTAAAAAAAAAAGTTATTTGAAAAAAAGCCATGTAAAGTTTAAACACATTAGCCAGCAAGACACAAAACAAAATGGAAAAGCAGACCAAACAGACCAAAAGAAATTGGAAACTTACTCGTGGGATGCTGGGTTAGTTTGAGGTGTCAGGTGTAAGCTAGGGCTTGTGTAAAAGTTGTGGCAGGTAGTGATATTGACTTGCCCACACATTTGCCCTTGGTTCACCTCAAAATATCACTCAGGTCCCTGTGCATTCATGCTCTGACCAAGCAGTGTGCACCACAGGGACAAGTACAAGGACTGTGCATCTGTATTAGAGGGCAATCACAGCATGCACATATAAGAACTCCACAAACTCAAACACTGGGTGAAGTTTCTGCACAGTACCTAGTGTCTGCCATTTCTGAGCCTTGAATTTCTGTGTTAATGCTCTGGTTTGACTTTGTTCTGTTTATTTGGACTCTGCCTTTTGCTAGACCTCTGACACTCTGTTTGTCCCTTGTATGGCCCTTGCCTGTAAAATTATTCTGCTTTTACCGGATGCTATTGTGTTGTTTGTCTGCCTGTAAATAAACCTTTCCTATATTTCCATCTGTCTACTCCCATCATGACTGACAGAATACTTCACCAATTAATTTGATGTAACATAAAGGAGCAGGCAAGCTGAACAATGCTGCACCAGTGTCACAGTGCCAAAATCAGAATTGATGTCGTTCTTCCACTGGCTAGGGTTGGACATATACCTACACCCTACAACAGAGTGGAGTATCTTCCAAACGGATTTCTTCTGCATCTCCACGTCCCTGCCAATGTCAGAGTCTAAGCCAGAGTACAAGCCCATGTCTAGACCTGAATCCATGTCTACGCCCATGCTTAAGCCTATGTCTATGCCTGAGACCATGCCAATGTCTGAATCTATGCTGGAGCCCATGCTTCAGCCCATGTCCATGCCTGAGCCCACACCCATGTCTAAGTCTTGAGCCAAGTTCTATGTCAGAGTCCATAACCACCCTCATGTCCATGTCTGAGTCCAAGCCAGAACCTAATCCCCTACCTGTGTCCACATTCCGTTTCAAGCCTCGACTGGGACCCAAACCTCCACTTAAGCCCATGTTCTGGTGCGACGTCTTTCCCAAGCAAGAGTGATCCTCTGAGGGGAATTCATCCAGAGCCAGATCCCTATCCCTGGGACTGGCTGAGGAAGTTTATTAGCTCCCAAAGGGAGCTTTGTGGGGGCTTTAATGCGTGCGTGCATTCAGGCTTGGTGCACCTCAAATGTTCACTCACGTCCACTTGCATTTGTGCTCTGGGAAAGCAATGTGCACCAGAAGGACTAATCATGATGCACCTGTTCTGGATTAGAGAACAATCATGGCGGGTGCATATAAGGACTCCACAAACTCAAAGACTGGATGAAATATCCTGATGTTTCTGAACCTTGAATGTCTGTGTTAACTCTCTGGCTTGAATTTGTTCTGTTTATTTGGACTCTGCCTTACGCTATACATCTGATACTCTGTTTGCACCTCGTATGACCCCGGCCTGGATAACAACTCTGCTTTTGCCTGATGCTATTGTGTTGTTTGGCTGCCTGAAAATATCCTGCATTTCCATCTGTCTTCCAACATCATCACTGACAGTAATTTGAATAAAAAGATGATAAAACAACATCACTTAGAACTTGAAAAGCAGAGGTCTTCAAGAGAAAGGGGTCGACATACATGGGGGTGAAAAAATAAAAATTCCAAAGAGCAGTGTCAGGCAAACATACCAGCATTCACTCACCCGGAACCTGAAATCACATTTAATGGATATTTATGGACTTTACTCTTTGTTCCAAATGACTAATATAAGGGATCAGTAAGAAGCCTTCACTTAGCCTCTTTCATGCTTTCACTCCTTCACTGGTGCAGAATGATATCGACTAATAAACCGCCAGAACAGAATCATTTCAATTACAAAGAAACAGTGGTCATAAAAATGAACCGTGTGAAAGCCATGTTTGTAACCTGTAATCCAGCTGGACCCGAAAGGGAAATTTGGTAAAGACAGATATAATTTAAAGTAAATCATAAACGTGATTCTAGAAGAGTTGTGACAGAAAATCAGATACAATTTCAGAATTGTTTGTGTCAGTGTTCATATGAATTCAAAATTAGGTACATGATATGGTTTATGAAAAGGTGATTTCATGTAAAACAGAGAGAGAGAGAGAGAGAGAGAGAGAGAGAGCAGTGAGGTGTCAGTGAGATTTGCATGAACAGGACGGAATCGTTTCATTTCTCCCAGAATAGAGCAGAAACTTCACCAGATGTTCAACTTCCTTCAGTCAAACTCACTGAAGCACAAAACACAGCACTGAATCTACAGCTAATCACACTCTCTCATCACACTGATCATCACTATTAACTCCAATAAAAGAACAGACAACGTCCAAAATTCAGCTTTATTTCAGCACAAACTACAGGAAGAGCAACAGGACAGTGAAGAGAGGAAAGACAGAAATGTCAGCATTGTGTAGAATTGAAACTCTATTGTAGATGGATCATAAGCAGCTCCATGTTAAACTCTATCTTGGATCCACTAGCCTTCACACTGACTCTTTCTGAACGTGACTGGATGATTGACGTTGTTATGGGAGACCGTGCAGCGGAACTCCTCCCCCTTTTCCCAGAGGTCTTTGCTGAGGGTCAGGGTGCTGCTGCGGCTGTAACGGCCGTTCTTCTCTACTTCTGCGCTGCTCAGAACCCCGTTCTTCACCTCTGAGCCGTCCACTGTCCAGCTCACCAGCGCCCCCTGTGGAGAGTAGCCAGACAGCAGGCAGAGCAGCGAGGCCGATCCCTCAGACAGCTGCAGAGGGGACGGAGGGAGCAGAGACACGGAGGGAGACACTGTGGAACCCGCTGGAGAGGAGAAACACACAAACACATCATAGACACCTCATTCACACACAATTAGAAATGAGGATGAAATATTTCTGCAACTTTGTGGAACTGACTGATCTTACAGAGGAATTAAGTCGAATAAAGTCTGACTTCATGACTGAGTTTCATTCACTACTTTATTATGTGACATCAGTTTCAGTGCAGCAACAAAACAAACATGTTCCACTCTGTAATTTATCTGGGAAAATAATTTTAGAACAAGTTTTATTACTTTATAGTTCAAACCTTCAGCACATTTAACTGCAGCAAATACAAATGTAGCTGATGACAGAAATATTCATCGTTTAACACAAACACACACAGCAGCTTTCATCTGGATTTTACATCAGCACACAGTCACTATAGTTATTAAATGTTTATTATAGAGTAACTGCAGAGTTATTGCATGTTGAATTTATAGCAAGTGTGTAATTATTACATATTTAACATCAATAATTGTGTATTTGTTGAATGTTTAAGAACATTGATATGGGATCTGTTCTGATACTGAAATGTATTCCTCATCAGAGCAAAATAACACACAATAAAATTATTACACAATTATAAACTTAAATAAATAATGTGTTCAGTTTAAGTTTACTTACACTGGAATTCATAAAGTCCAAAATTAATTTCCTGTTAAAAGAAGAAAACACACTTACTGTTCACGATGAGTTTGGAGCCTCCACCAAAAGTGTACCACAGTGATACATTCTAATGAAACCGTCGTACAAAAACCTCCGTCACACTGCAGTACACACACACACACACACACACACACACACACTTTGCATTATCAGTCCATGCTTCAGTGCTCTGCGAGTGTTTATAGCCCTGTGACTTTAACACTTCATGACTGAGAGCTGCTGCTCAGCAACTTCACCCACAGCAACCATGACTTTGATCAGCGTCTTCATCTGCACACTGGCCCTCTGGACTCAAGGTGAGAGTTTAACATCAACTCACAGCCTCACACACTTCATTTCATACGAATTCTACACCACTTTAGAGCTTACAAACACAATCTATGTTTCTCTTCAGGATCCAGAGGTCAGAAGACTGTGACTCAGACTCCTTCAGTGCAAACTGTTGCTCCAGGAAATACAGTCACCATCAACTGTAGAACCAGTAGCAGAGTGGATGGTGGTAACAGACTCGCCTGGTACCTGCAGAAACCTGGAGAAGCTCCTAAACTCCTGATCTACTATGCTACTAGCTTACAGTCAGGGACTCCAGCTCGTTTCAGTGGCAGTGGATCGGATACTGACTTCACTCTGACCATCAGTGGAGTCCAGACTGAAGATGCAGGAGATTACTACTGTCAGAGTAGACATTATATCAGTAGTAGCTATGTGTTCACACAGTGTTAGAGCGTCGTACAAAAACCTGGGTCAGTGAGAGTGCACAGAGAAGCACTGCTGCAGCTGGGAGCGACTGCAGGTGCTGAGGGGGAGGATGTGATACAGCACAATGACACACACTGTGGACGAGAGAAAACACACCACACTAACTCACTAATACACACACATCTGCGAGAGGAGTCCACCTTTCATGAATCACCTGCTAAATGGGAAAAGTGCCTTTACCTTTAAGATTAACAAATTAAAGCAAACAAGTCACTTAAATTCAAAAATTATGCTTGAGACTTGCGCGACACTTGCGTGTGTTCAGCTCAGTAGAAGGTTGCAGACTGCCCGTGGAGACTTTTGGTTCTGCACATGTAAGTTCTACAGGTCTTGCGACAAATCAACAACACGTACACGACGTATGGGACCCGTATTCCTTTTGTCCACCTGAACCAAGTCAGCAGCGCGGCGAGTCGGAGCTTTTTGCGATGACAGTAAGACGCATGATTGCGGCACCGTCATTGTATGAGTGACGCGCCTCAGAAGTACTACACAAGTATTCCACACTTGTTATTTGTGCGCCACACAACACGGAAGTTCATCTCACTTTCTACCCCTATGTGTGGTGTGCACGCAGCGCACGTGACCTGCACACGACACGAGGGGCAAGACTCTGGGTATATATATTGGGGAGGAACCAAGGAACCGATCATGTAGTGTGTAGCATTGTAGAAGGGAAGAAGACCACCTCATTTACTGTTTTTATTTGAGTGGATGTTAATTTACCATGCAAACGTCAAACTGACAATTAGTTCAAGTGCCTTGTTTGTCTGTATGTTTCTCCTGAAATCAGGCAAATTGTATTTAGCTCTTCAATACAAATCTTTGAATCTATGGTCTTCAGTGACTTTCGAACCCTGCCACCCCTCCCCCTGTGGTTTCACTTTGAGATAGAAACTAAAGCCAGTGAAAACACAGACATTTATCGATGTCAATATTTAAAATAACAGCAATAAAATCAACTTGAAGAAACCTCACGTAGCGGGGAGCTCTGTGACTGATGATTAGAATCGGACACTTTCAAGGGGCAGCCATACTTTGGACTATGTTCATTAAATGACCAACAACAAACATGAACAATGAAATTGTAATACGACTGAGGTTCCAAATGCAACCTGCTAAACAATGTACTTTAGGTACATGCTTTAATACTCTGTGGAAGATGAACACAAAGAAATCAGTGAAATTATATTTGTTGCCATCTTCTCAAACATGCTGTCTTTAATATCTTAGACATCTTCGTTCCAAACACAGCAGGCGCATACCTACTTAGCATTGGTCTCAACCTTAAACGCCATGAGGGTTTTTTTGCAGTTAAACAGAAAAGAAATTTGAGAGAAAAAATGAGCAGCTGTCAAAACCACAGCTTCATTGAACAGCTGAACAAATCACATTTTGGGCACAGACAGCCTGCAGGTCACACTGTGGAGGCAACTGAGCACAGAGTGATCCGGAGTTCCTGCATTTATTCCAGCGGTTTGTTTTTGAGGATCTGGGTTTTGATTGACAGTCGCTTTGGATCAAGTTCCATCAGAATCTTTTGTATAAACTCAAAAGTGTACTTAAGGTCCGATGGATAGCTCAGGTTCAAGTCATAGATGATGCCAAAAAGGAGAGCACAGGCATTACCAAAGTCTTGGAGTTCCTGAAGCACTTTCACACCTTCAACTATGATCCCAACATCCTCTGGTGGGTCATCAACATCAGCAGCTGGATGTTTTATCACATAGATGCCAACGACCGTCTGATCCATCTCTGTCTGGGCATCTTCATGGTTCTCTGACTATAATAGACAAAAAACAAAAATTAAAGTGCTTGCTCAAGGGCCCTCAGTGGTGGTGATGAGGGTGGGGACAAGCAGTGGCTTTCACTTTCCCCGCCTTAATCTCCTGACATGATTAGTAGATTCTGATAGTTCTAGCCATGACAGCACACAATGCTTCAGATACGGATGCTGCTGCTGCTGCTTAAGTGTAGATGCTTCACACACATCTATATGCAGTTGTTTTGTTTTTTTATTATTCCTGCTGTACAGCACCTTGTAACTTGTTTTCAAAAGTGCTATACAAATAAAGTTATTCTTATCATCATCATCATCTTCCACCTGGCAGCACAGAAGATTTTTAAAATCATCACAGTTTCACAGTGGACACCCAACATTATGTTCACCAATGAAGTAAAATTCAAATTCATAGTCATTGATTGTGAAATACTGTCTGGTCACAATTACCCCTTCTGTCTCAATTATGGCACTGAATAACAGCCAGAACATTTATTTTGTATTATAATGTCAAGATGACCTGTGGGATATAAAATGTAATCACGTCAACACTTTTTGATAATTGTGTGAAACTGTGATAAATAACTGAAGAATTTGAGTTAGGGCAAACATGTGTTTTGAGGTCACTGATCTTGACCTTTGACCTCCATAATCTAATCAGTTCATCCTGAAGTCCAAATGGACATTTGTGCTTCATCTAAAGAAATTCCCTGAGGGCATTGTGGGGATTTCACATTCACAGGAATGTGATGGATGGAAAGATGGACAATGACATCTAGCACATTAACTAACGATGGTCTGGATGGATTAATTAGATTGTATGAAAGCTTCAGTTGTAAAAAGTTAAAGAGCAGACTCCGCCCAAGGGAAGCTTTGAGTGAACAGTTTCTGTTGCTGCATTGCTGACATAGAAAGCAACTGAGTGACGAACCCGACATCTGAATATGTTTATCGGCACTGAGGTGGAGGGTAGAACAGCAGCCTATCATCAGGCCAACGCAGAAATTATAAAAGCTCAAACCAGGTATTAACGATCTGGCTCGAACCTGTAGGGAACTTGAACTAAAGACTTATTTTACTGAAGGAAAACATTAAAAGCACATCATGTTTCTTTTGCTTTTAAAATTCAAGTGTGTGTGTGTCTTTCTACGAAATGTGGTCAAGTTACATGAATTTGTTGAAAAGTTATGTGCCTTTTTAATTAGAGGCCCACATCTGCCACATCCCCTTTTTACCACTTGGGCTTCACGCACACATTTGAGCTCCATACCAAATTTAGTACAAAAACTCTGTGGACCAACTCACAGAGCAAGCTATAGAGCTGTTAGTCAGAGCTAAAAATAAAATAAAATAAAATATAATAATAATAATAATAATAATAATAATAATAATAATAATAGATAAAAAAAAGGAATCCAAGGCACTCTTCGTATCCAACTATATAAAAAGCCTTTATTTTACATGGCTATTTCATACAAAAACCATGAGCTGAGCAGGAACCCACGCGTAGCGGCACAGACAGCCTTCTTCAGGGCATGCTGCTCCAACAAACAATTTCCTCTTAAGAGGTAAACTAATTTTAAACACCTGAATGCAAACTGGTAATGAATTCACAGGTATGCAGTTCAAGAAAAAGCCACTAGATGGTAATACCCCTTAGGTTAAGTCCAGATGAGCACGAAAAAGAAACCACTTAGAAAAAGACAATCAGACAATAGACCATTACAGAAAAGGACTAAAATCAATTTCTTCATTTAGCCCTGGATATGTTGTAGCCTGTAAAATGTATCTATAAAAAGTTTATCTCTGTAATAATAACCTTAATCTATCACCACCCGTAATGTTCTCCTTAATGGTCTCCAGACCTTCAACCATGAGACTATCTGGACTGCTATTATGCACATTATAAAAATGTTTGGCAATAGGATAATCAAAATTAGCCTTTCTAATGGCGGTCTAAAGTCGCCTCTTCATTCGGCCTATATAAAAACAACCAGGATAAGCGATATACCACAAATGTGGTGTTGCAGTTGATGAATGCTTGTATGGTAGACATCTTATTTGATTTTAAATCAACAAACTGTTTGCACTCTTTTATGTTTGAACAATGATTGCAAAAACCACATTTGTATGTACCCTGTATTTGTCTGTGGAGACAAGTAGTCTTTTTGCTCACGCTAAGATGACTTGGTACCAACTTGTCTCGCAGAGTGGGGGCCCTCCTAAAACTCATTTTTGGAGGGACCGGAAACACCTATCGAAGAATGGGGTCACTTTTAATAAGATTCCAATTTGAAAATATTACTCTTTTTATGAGATTGGCTAAACTACTATATTTGGTAACAAACCTGCTCTTGACTAGGTGACAGTTTTTTCTTTTTTGGAATAACTCCAATCTTGAAGTGGAGTAGGCTTTTTTGTAAGCATTCTGTATTAACTCTGTTTGATAACCCCTCTGTGCACTCGAAAAAATAAAACATTGGATTTACTTAACCGAGTTATGGCAACCGGTCCCATGAAACTGTGTTAATTTAGATCTATTGAATACAGTTATGTTTTGAATAACTCAACATAACTGTATTCAATACATCTAAATTAACACAATTTCGTGGGACTGGTTGCCATAACTCGGTTAAGTAAATCTAATGGTTATTTTTTTGAGTGTGTAAATCGATTTAACATGATTTTAGCCTGCTTTTCATACTCCTGGTTCATATCACAAATACATCTAAAACGTTGAAATTGTCCAAGATGTATGTTGTTCTTAAGCCAAGCTGGATGAAAACTATCTGCTCCTAACATAGTATTTTTGTCTGTTGGTTTACGATACACCGTGGTGTGGAGCTGGCCATCTTGACCTTTAAAGATGGTTAGGTCTCGGAAGTTAACCATAGTTTTAGAATTTTCCATAGACAATCTTACATTTCTATCATTATCATTCAAGAAATCATAAAACAATAGCAATTCATCATCAGAACCAGTCCAAATCAACAGAATATCGTCAACATACCTCCCCCACCATTTTATCTTGTCACTGTAGGTGTTACACAGGACAAAATCCTTCTCCCATAGACCTAGAAAAAGATTGGCATAATTTGGAGCAAAACATGCCCCCATAGCAGTACCACGTACCTGAATATACAGTCGGTCTTGAAAAAGGAAAATATTGTTCTTTAAAGTCCATTCAGTGAGTTGAATAATAAAATCAGAGGGAGGTAATGAGTCTATAGGCCTATTTGCTAGGAAATATTGTAAAGCTTTTCGTCCATCATTATGAGCAATATTAGTATATCAAGACTCTACATCCATTGTGACTAAGGAACAATCATCAGGAACTCTTATATCATTTAGGATCTTCAACACATAATTGGTGTCCTGTATCTAAGAAGGGAGCTGTTGGGCTAGAGGTTTAATATGAAAGTCTATAAATTGAGAGGCAGGTTCTGTGAGAGACCCGTTGGAGGATATAATTGGCCTCCTCGGGCGAGATTCAAGGGACTTGTGAACCTTTGGAAGCATATAGAAAGTGGGTATTCGAGGATGAACACAGAACAAAAAGTAATATTCTTGTTTTGAAATCCATCAGGCCTCCTTGGCTAAAAACAACAGTTCCTTTAGTCTCTCTTTTGTGTTGTCTATTGGATTCGAAGACAGTCTTTCATAATAATCTTAATTATTCAATTGTCGTAAAGCTTCTTCAACATATTTTTCTTTATCCATCACCACAACTGCTCCTCCTTTATCAGCCAGTTTTATAATTATAGACTCATTCTTTGCCAAGTGATCAATAGCCAGTTTTTGAGATCTAGTCAAATTTTCCCCAGTTCTCTGAACAGATGTCTTAAACAGTTCCTCAATGTCATAGTCTACCTTTTTTGTAAAGGCTGTCAAAGTGGCATTAGAAACTAGGGGCGTAAAATGTGACTTTGGTCTAAAAGTAGAACTTTGGGCCATTGAAACACTTCTTTGGCTATGTTGATGGTACCAAGCTCTAAGATGGAGGCTGCGATAAAATCTAAACAAATCCACTTTTATATCAAATTCATTTGAGTGGTAAGTGGGGGAAAAAGAAAGTCCTTTTGACAACATACTAATACAGTCTGGAGATAGGGGTGTTTTAGATAAGTTGATTAATGTGTCTTTTTGTTCCGGCCCCTGAGACTCCGCTGCTGATGTTGCATTTGTCTTTGTGCGCCTCCTACCCCTCCTTGTCTTTTTCTTTTTATAATGGGTCTCACCAGTTTTAGGCACTCATCCAAAAAATCAGAAGAAGAGGAAGCAGCTCGAGAAGATGCATTGGAGATGACTGTTGATTCTTCATCACTGCTGGTGAGATTAAAAGATACAGATCTCTGCCGTTGTATATCCCGATGGTTTTGTTGAGACCACCAGTAGCTTCTTTGTAGTCATTTTCATCTCTTTTAAATTTCTTGATTTTCTGTTGTCTCACCCAATCTGTAATTTCTCAAGATCATTTTTCAGTTTGTTTTCAAAGGGCAGTTTCATCTGGTCATCACTAATATCAGAGATTTGTGACTTTATCTCACTTAGTTTTTCTAGTGTCACTTCTTTTTCTTTCTTACTGTGTTCAATAATCAACAGGATGAGGTCTTGTGAGCATTTATTTAAGATGGCTTCCCATTTGGATCTAAATTCTGAATCTTCTAAGCCAAATGAAGGGAATTTCTTTATTCGTAGGCCTCTTGGAATGCGGCATTCACGTCAGTAATCAGACAAGTTAACAATGCTCCAATGTAACTTAATTTCTTTCTCTGCCAATGTTTTTAAATCAAAATATTTCTTTTTCAACTCTGGTTCACCTCCAGGCAATTCAGGTATGTCATCAAGTAAAGACTGCGTTACAATTATATTCTTGCCTTGCTCACTCGAGTATGAGAATGCTGTACTGTGTCTTCTATTCTCCATTTTGAATAATTATAGATTGCCATCATATTGGCAGACCGATAGTGTTCCAATCAACTTCATAATCATAAAGTGACGCATTTAAAACATCTGACGACCCTTACTGAGTACTCCTTCACAAGTTTTGTGGGGTCTTCATTCCGATACACAGCCAGTGCTCGTAGGCTGCACTCTCTCCTTGTTGCAATGGTGTCGTTCTACAAAACACAAAAGGATATACGCTGTACAAACACATCACTGATTTTAGAAGCATTACAGAAAGGACATTTTCACAGACTAATTATTATTGTAGAGGAAAGCCTTCATACCAGAATGTTTCATGTAAGCACACTGTGTTAGGGTTTTGCTGGGATTCGAACCTGGTTCGTTGGTGTGATAATCCAGCAAACCCCCACTAGGCCACCAGGGGGATGACTCAAATGCAGAGGCGTGAGGCGGAAGTAGAAAAAGAATCAAAAGGTTTATTTAAACTATATACACTATATACAGGGCAAAACAAAAGACAAAAAAAAACCAAAGAGTATAATCCAAAAGAAAAGCAAAGTGCAAAAATTCAAAAGCTAAGAAGATCAAAAAACACAGTACAAAGGAAACTGGAGATAAACATAACAGCACAAAGACTCCGTGACAAGAGGACTGAACTCAGGGGTATAAATAGACAAACTAATTAAGGACACAGGTGAAGATAATTAGGCAATTAACACAAACACAAAACACAGGAACAGTGGCGGCCTCTAGAGGCCAAAATAAACACGACATGAAAAGGAAATAACAGCGGCCTCTAGAGGCCAAAACAGTCCTAGTCCTAACAGGACCCCCCCCTCTAGGAGCGTCTCCTGACGTTCCCAGGGCGATCCGGATGGGCCGAATGGAAGTCCCGACATAGTTCTTTATCAAGGACATCCCGAGCAGGAACCCAGCAGCGCTCCTCAGGACCATAGCCCTCCCAGTCCACCAGATATTGCAACCCGCCGCGGACCCGGCGGGAGTCAAGCAGGCGATTCACAGTGAACACAGTCTGCCCCTGGAAGATGCGGGGGGGTGGGGGGTTCCTAGGGGCAGGGGCATACGTAGACGTCAGTACGGGCCGTAACAGGGAAACATGGAAAGTGGGGTTGATCCTCAGAGTCCGGGGCAACTGGAGCCGGTAGGAGACAGGGTTCACCCTGCGCACCACCTTGAAGGGGCCAATGTAGCGAGGAGCAAGCTTGCGGTTCTCCACCCGCAGTGGAAGGTCCTTAGTGGACAGCCAAACACGCTGCCCAGGGCGGAAAGCGTGTGCAGGTCTTCTATGGCGGTTGGCCTGAGTCTGGTTGGTTCTGGAGGTCTGTATGAGGGTCTTCCTGACCTTGCTCCAGGTCTTGCGACACCGTCTCACATATTGGTTGACCGAGGGCACCCCCGCGTCCTCCTCCTGGTCCGGGAACAGAGGTGGCTGGAACCCGAATTGGCACTGGAATGGCGACAGCTTGGTGGCCGATGACTGCAGGGTGTTGTGGGCGTACTCCGCCCATGGCAGCCAGGTGCTCCACGATGTCGGGTTATCCATAGCCAGGCCTCGCAGGGTGGTTTCCAGGTCCTGGTTGAGCCTCTCCGTCTGACCATTGGACTGTGGGTGAAACCCAGAGGAGAGGCTGGCAGTGGCTCCGATGACCTTGCAGAACCCGTGCCACACTCGGGAGGAGAACTGGGGCCCTCGGTCTGAGACGATGTCCTGTGGAAGACCAAAGACTCGGAAGACATGATTAAACAAAAGTTTCGCAGTTTCAAGAGCAGAGGGGAGTTTGCACAGTGGTATGAAGCGGCAGGCCTTGGAGAATCTGTCAACTAAGACCAAAATGACCGTGTTACCTTGTGACTCAGGGAGACCCGTGATAAAGTCGACTGCCACGTGGGACCAGGGACGCCGGGGAATGGTCAGAGGATGCAGGAGACCCTGGGGACGCTGTCGTGGGTTCTTGGTTCTGGTGCAAACCTCACAGGACAGGACAAATGACCTTACTTCCTTCTCCATGTTAGGCCACCAGAAGCGTCTTTTCAGGAAGTCCAGGGTCCTCCGAGCTCCCGGGTGGGCGGTGAGAGGGGAAGAGTGACCCCACTGGAGAACCTTGGCCCGGGCTTGATGTGGGACGTACAAGAGGCCTGGTGGCCCCGTCCCAGGACCGGGGTCCTGGCGTTGGGCTCGTCGGACAGCCTCCTCAATACCCCAGCGGACAGGGGCCACAATCCGGGACACAGGGATAATAGGCCCGACTTCATTCTCCCTGTTAGTGGCAGAGAACAGTCTGGACAGTGCGTCAGGTTTGGTGTTCTTGGAGCCGGGGCGGTATGAGAGGGTGAAGTCAAACCGACTGAAAAACAGGGCCCACCTAGCCTGTCGAGGGTTCAGTCTCTTGGCTTGCTGGAGGTACTCCAGGTTCTTGTGGTCAGTCCAAACCAGGAATGGATGTTGTGCTCCCTCCAGCCAGTGCCTCCACTCCTCAAGGGCCAGTTTGACCGCTAGCAGTTCTCGATCCCCCACATCGTACCGGGACTCAGCAGGACTCAGGCGGTGGGAGAAGTAAGCGCAGGGGTGCAGCTTTCCTTCCGAACGTTGAGAGAGCACCGCGCCGACACCACTGTCCGAGGCGTCCACCTCCACGATGAATGGTTGGGAGGTGTCCGGGAGAACCAGAATGGGTGCCGTGCAGAAGCGGTCCTTGAGGTCTTTGAACGCCTTTTCTGCCTGAGGAGACCAGCCATAAGATCCACCTGTCCCTTTGGTGAGGTCTGACATGGGTGCTGCCACAGAACTGAAGTTCCTGATGAACTTGCGGTAGAAGTTAGCGAATCCTAAGAACCGCTGAACCTCCTTAACGGACTTGGGAGTAGGCCAGTCCCGGACGGCCAGGGTCTTGGCAGGGTCCATTTGGAGTTGGCCTGTCCGTACAATAAATCCCAGAAAGGAGACCTCGGGAACATGAAATTCGCATTTCTGGGCCTTGGCGAACAGATTGTTCTGTAGCAGCCTCTGGAGAACCTGGCGGACATGGTGGCAGTGCTCCTGCACGGTCTTGGAAAAGATAAGGATGTCGTCGAGGTAGACAAAAACGTATAGGTTAATCATGTCCCTTAAGACGTCGTTGATTAGGGCCTGAAAAACAGCTGGTGCGTTGGTGAGTCCGAAGGGCATCACCTGGTATTCGTAGTGCCCAGACGGGGTGTTAAAGGCAGTCTTCCACTCGTCTCCCTGTCGGATACGGATGAGGTGGTATGCGTTCCGTAGGTCCAACTTGGTGAAGACGGTGGCGCCTTGGAGCAGGTCGAAAGCTGTGGACATCAGCGGAAGGGGATATCGGTTGCGCACAGTGATCTTATTCAGGCCCCTGTAATCAATACATGGTCGGAGCCCCCCATCCTTCTTGCCGACAAAGAAGAAGCCGGCTCCAGCAGGTGAAGTGGAGGGTCGAATAAACCCAGAGACCAGGGCATCTTTGAGGTATTCCTCCATGGCCTTGCGTTCTGGCTGAGAGAGTGAAAACAGTCTGCCACGAGGAGGGGTAGTCCCAGGGAGCAAGTCGATGGCACAGTCGTAGGCCCGGTGCGGAGGAAGAACGGCGGCCCTGCTCTTGCTGAATACCTCCTTGAGATCCCAGTACTCTGTGGGAACTTGAGATAACTCGGTGAGATCAGGGGGCTCGGCAGGAGACACAGGAGAGCTAGAGAGCAGACAAGAGGCATGGCATGCAGGGCCCCATTCCACAACCTGGCTTGTTACCCAGTCTATGCGAGGGTTGTGGCGAGTAAGCCAAGGAAGGCCTAGAATAACTGGGAACTCAGGTGAAGGAATCAGGTGCAGGGATATTTCTTCCTTGTGACCTTGAGACTGGAGGAAAACTGGAGAAGTAACTTGGGTGACTCTTCCATCACCTAACGCTTGGCCATCGAGGGCAGACACAGACAGTGGGACTTCAAGAGGTGCAGTCGGAATATTGATGCTTTGGGCGAAGTGAATATCCATAAAGTTCCCAGCCGCCCCTGAGTCTATCAAAGCTTGACAAGAGTGGACAGACTCACCCCAGGAGATGGAGACCGGGATGTAGATTCCTTGGCCAGGGAGTCCGGGAGAGAGGGTAGGCCCCGTCACAACCCTCCCTCGGCTGGACGGGGCGGTCCTTTTCCCAAGAGTTCGGGACATGATGCTCGGAAGTGACCAGGCTTGCCACAGTAGATGCAGCACTTGTCCCTCCTTCTGCGCTCCCTCTCAGATGCGGAGAGGCGAGTACGACCCACTTGCATGGGTTCTGGACAGTCACTGAAGGAGGTAGACGGTCTCCAGGTAGAGGTAGGGAGGCTGGGGGGGCTCAAGGCTTGGTGGCGTTCTCTCATCCTGTTGTCCAGACGAATAGCATGTGAGATGAGGGTTTCGAGGTCACTTGGGCATCCAATAGAGGCCAGACCGTCCTTGATGGGGTCAGACAGACCATGGTGGAAGGCTGACACCAGGGCAGTCTCGTTCCATCCACTTACTGCTGCGAGTGTTCGGAACGAGATGGCGTAATCTGCGACGCTTCCTCCTTGCCGGATGGACATGAGCTTTCGGGCTGCGTCGGTACTGATGTCTGCCTGATCGAAGACCCGAAGCATCTCTTCAGAAAACAGCTGGAAATCAAAGCACTCAGGTCCCTGTCTTTGCCAGATAGCAGTAGCCCAGGCTCGCGCCTTACCAGCTAATAAGGTGATCACAAAGGCAATCTTGCGGCGATCCGTAGTGTAGGTGGTAGGCTGAAGCTCAAAGGTGAGTTGACACTGGGTAAGGAACTCTCGGCACTCACTGTGCTTGCCGTCATACCTCTGTGGTGCAGGAAGGCTGGGTTCGCGAGGTGAAGAAGGCAGCATTGCAGGAGGCACTGGAGCAGGAGTGGGAGCTGGATCAGGAGCAGGAACTGGATCAGGAGCAGGAGATGCAGGCAGAGATGTCAGCTGTGCCAGGGTTTTCCCAATTTGCTGAAGCAGTTCCTCGTGGCGAGCGAGGGCCTCACGTTGGCTGGTGAGCGTACGTCCATGAGCGTCCATGGTCGCTCCGAAGCGTGTCAAAGCTGCCATAATTCCCTGAAGGTTGGCTGGGTAGACAGTTGAAGCAGCCTCTGCTGAGTCGGTCATGACGGAGTCTTTCTGTTAGGGTTTTGCTGGGATTCGAACCTGGTTCGTTGGTGTGATAATCCAGCAAACCCCCACTAGGCCACCAGGGGGATGACTCAAATGCAGAGGCGTGAGGCGGAAGTAGAAAAAGAATCAAAAGGTTTATTTAAACTATATACACTATATACAGGGCAAAACAAAAGACAAAAAAAAACCAAAGAGTATAATCCAAAAGAAAAGCAAAGTGCAAAAATTCAAAAGCTAAGAAGATCAAAAAACACAGTACAAAGGAAACTGGAGATAAACATAACAGCACAAAGACTCCGTGACAAGAGGACTGAACTCAGGGGTATAAATAGACAAACTAATTAAGGACACAGGTGAAGATAATTAGGCAATTAACACAAACACAAAACACAGGAACAGTGGCGGCCTCTAGAGGCCAAAATAAACACGACATGAAAAGGAAATAACAGCGGCCTCTAGAGGCCAAAACAGTCCTAGTCCTAACACACTGTGTTGAAGAAACATTGAATGATGCAATACTAGATGGATCTGTAGTTTCTCTGTAGGCAATTTGACTTTTGTAATGTAACGTAACCCAAAGGTGGAAGGAGGAAAGCGGTGAGGCATAAAGGTTCAACTTCTTCCCACTCTGTTTGGGCATGGACTATTTCTGTTAAATTTATTTTTCTCAACCTTGTTGTTTGTTTTATTTGTCTGCTTATTTTTTTATTTGTTTATATGATGCTGAAATACATTTTTTTTAAATCAAATCAAATCATACCTGAGCAACCGCCCTAACACGATGCATCTATGCTTTTAAGTATGCACAGCCACTCAGATATTTATAACAATTGTACTAAACTTCCAACAACAGTTACCAACTTCATTAAAGAATAGAAATTACACAAACCTGGTTAATGACAGCCATAATGTTGGCGATTTTGCGCCCTGCTGCTCCTCCTTTCTTCCGGAACACTTTGGACAGTTTGTCAGAGTAGTGGTCCAGGCTTGACATGAACTTTGGGATGAGCGGGACGGTGGTAATGCGGGTAAACTCTGCTCAAATCTAAAAGTGTGTTTTAACAGGAGAGAAAGACAGAGAGAGCGCAGAAAAATGTTAAAACAATTTCAGTGTGCCAAAACATTACAGCATAGCAATATACGTATCATGTTACTGCCAATGTGTACCACACCAAATGGGGAGGGGTGTTGGTCATGGTGGTGGGTATCGACTGTGGCAGCGGCATCAGCAGCTGCTGCTCCAGGCTGGGCTGAGCAAAAGACAGTGGATGGCGGGCGCCAGTCATGTTGATCATTATTATCCCCACCACTTTTCAAAACAAACTTACGCCCATGTGTGGCAGGTCGGTGTAGCAGTCAGGAGCAGTTGCTGCAGCTAGAGCCAATGTTAGCAGTCCCAGCTGCTACACCGACCAGCTGTGGCTGGCAGTATATCCCAGGGAGGTGACTGCCTGACTTAGCTCTAGCTGCGGCGGGTCGGTGGGAACCGGGCTGGTCTGTAGCAGCCCGGGCAGGTGAGTGGAGTTGCCGGAATGAATGAATGAATTAATTAATTAATCCCATAACCCAAGCATAGAGCCTTCACACCAGCTCACATGACAGGTCGTGGCAGCTTCCCCAAACAGCGGTAGCTTTGCCGATGGAGGTGAGTGTCAGACCGACCCCGGTTACCACCGAGCTGCTGCGGCCAGGCACTCACCTCCCTCAGATATACTGCCAGCCACAGCAGGTCGGTGTCACGGTCGGGAAAGGTCAGTGGAAGCCGCCCTGAACCACATTGTCAGTTGGTGGGGTCTAAGCCCACGGGGGCGGGGTGCAGAGCAGTGCCGAGTCCCGGCCCACTCAGAGGCGATTTGCTCATGAGCTACTGGCACACAGTAGTAGGAAGGTCAACAGAAATAGCATAGGTTTTGTTATTTAGGCAAAAAACTTTATAACCTCATTTTAAAGACCACCAAGACATATTTTAAATAGCTGAAAAAAGCAAAAGAGGGGGACTTTAAGCTAGACCACACAGGTCTATTTAATACACAAAGCCAAGACAGTACACTTATAACATGTGCATTTCAGTTTTACCTCATGTTTGGAAAAGAGAGCCGGCCATCTGCTTTTGAATTCTGCGATGAAGGGCCTGTCTTGAAGCACTTTATACCGCTGATGAGCAAATGTTTTCTCCGACTTCTGTCTTATCACCTGATTGTTGTGCCTTTTCTTGACCTCGGACAGCAGTTCTTACTGCCCTTGTTCACATTTTTCCTGAGCGTTATACATCGCCCAGGATGCGTTCTTTAATAGTCAACCCGGGCCCCAAAACAGTTGTAGCCGACTGTAACAGCCCCAACCGCTCAGTAACTCGACTAACGTTACAAGCATGGAACGCTCGCTCTAACATTAAACAGTTTTCCCATCTTAGTGTCTTATAAGTGTCCAGGTGGCTTTATTATTGCATCTGTATTTGCCTGGTTAATCGAGTGAGCCTTCAAATTGCTAAGTTACGGAAACACAAACTATGGATCGTCAAGGAGTTAACTGTAACGTTACCAGTTAAAATGCTTATAAAATAAAATACCTGGGGAAAGACACCAGAAAGCTAACATTAACGTGACATAAATAAATAAAAATAAGTAGTTACATTTGTGATTATCGGGGCATGGCACTGGTTGTCACACCACGTTTTTCCATGCAATGGGATTACACTGTTGAAAACAAAGATAGAATCTCAACTACAACAAAATACTGTATTTCTTAACGAAATTATAACAGTTAAAAGGCATTTTCTTACCATTGTGTCAAGGATGGCCATGGATGGCTGTCCAAGCAGCATCGTGAGGGAAGGTAAAATGGCAGAGTTCAAGTTGTAATGGACACACGGGGTCTCCTAAGGGACTCCAAAGGGACAAACGAAACTTAAAATCCCCATGTACACCTGACATTGCTGGTTTTTACTTTCAAACAGTGCGAGAGACTTCATTTGATAAAAAAAACCTTGACTTTTTCAGTAATTTAAATGTAATACTATAGTCAACAACAGTGACATTTCATTTTTTGAGGGTTTTGAATAATTTCCGAGTCTGTGTCTTGTATTCTTCCAAAAGGAAAATGCTGGATTGTTTCAACTATTTTGAAAATATTCTAACTGTGGCTGAAACGTTTCCTCGAGTAACTTGAATAATTCGATTACTAAAAATGTTTGATGTATATTTTTGCATCGAGGCTTCGTTTATTTCCTATCAGCTCACTGCGTTTTGCACGGATGATTATTACTGTGGCACAACGAGCTGCTGTGGATACGTGACGTGAAGGAGACGTTGGATGTGATTTGATGGCACGGTTTGAAAAGAGCAGGAAGAGGGAGAAAACAGCAAGGGGCGAGGAGAAGAGTATGGGCAGAGAAAACGACAGAAAATGTCAAAAGTTTGGGATCATTTCAAGATAAAACAGAGCAAAAATGTGTGGAGTGTATCTATTGCAAAGCCAAACTCGCCAACCACAACAGCACATCGTCAATGCTACTGCACCTCCACACAAAGCATTCAGTCTGTGCATCCAGTCCACAGAGCAGATCCAAGACAAGCTCACGCAAATCATTATGATGTTCAGTAATTATGGATATGTGCAATGGATAGTTAATCAATATAGTGACTTGCTGTTGTGTTCATACAGCGTTTATTGATGTGGAAAAGTGTTTTGTGAGGAGAAGTTAAAGATCAGATCATGATGACGTGACATTAGCTTAGCGGGTGCTCGCTGAGTAACGAGCTGATTTGCGCTTCTCGTAGACAAAACAGTGTCGTGCAACAAGCAAAGGCTCACCAGATACCCAATACATGTCTGGTATAATCCATACTGCTGTTATGTTAGCTGTTTCTCCAACAGCACTTACACTGATTCCATATTTGTTGTTTCACCCTCTCTCTCTCTCTCTCTCTCTGTCAACACACACACACACACACACACACACACACACACACACACACACACACACACACACCTCAGGGTGATGCATGAAATACCAAAGAGAGCAGAATATCAGGTGGAAGAGGCAACTGGAGCCTAAAATGTACCAATTCAATACGATTATAGTGATCAGAGTCTGCAGGTGTAGGATGTAGACTGTATCTTACAGTTTGATATTTAAGCCGAGTAAGAGATATCAATAATAATTAAGGAGCTGAACAACAACGCACTCACAACTGACATTTGCACAAGCATTGCTACAGAGGCATCTCTGGGGGTGACGTGTCACTTTCTCGGGCGGGATTGGGAAATGGAGTCCTACAGCCTGACAACACTGACCCTTGAAGAGACACACACAATTGAAAATATTGCACTGTGGATTGAGGACTGTATCGCCAAATTTGACATTTCAACAGAGAAAATCAAAGCTGTTGTTCACGACAAAGGAACTAATGTTGTAGCAGCAGTGAAAATTTTAGCACAAAAGCACGGATCGGCATCAGTTCGATGTGCAGGTCACACCTTAAATGTGGTGCTGCAAAATGCTCTGAAGAGCAACCAAGCTATCTCCAAGTGTGTGACTGCTGCAAGATGGCTGGTCGAACATTTTAAGAAGAGCTAACTAGCATGCACCAAGGTAAAAAAAAAGTTGTGTTTGGGACATACGACACATACCGGTAGGTCTAATCAATCTCGGACTTTAGAAAATATAGCATTTGTGTGTTGATGCAGTTTCATGAGAAAAGAACCTGAATGCAAAACCAAAGACACTCGTGTAGAATGTAGATCATGATCACCGAAAACTTCTGTGAGACTGAGCGAATATAAAGGACAATGTGTTGGTAAAACAGGACTTAACAGTTGGTGTGAGGTTCAAGATATGGTTCATGAAAAAGTCATTTGATGAGAGAGAGAGAGAGAGAGAGAGAGAGAGAGAGAGAGAGAGAGAGCAGTGAGGTGTCAGTGAGATTTGCATGAACAGGACGGAATCGTTTCATTTCTCCCAGAATAGAGCAGAAACTTCACCAGATGTTCAACTTCCTTCAGTCAAACTCACTGAAGCACAAAACACAGCACTGAATCTACAGCTAATCACACTCTCTCATCACACTGATCATCACTATTAACTCCAATAAAAGAACAGACAACGTCCAAAATTCAGCTTTATTTCAGCACAAACTACAGGAAGAGCAACAGGACAGTGAAGAGAGGAAAGACAGAAATCTCAGCATTGTGTAGAATTGAAACTCTATTGTAGATGGATCATAAGCAGCTCCATGTTAAACTCTATCTTGGATCCACTAGCCTTCACACTGACTCTTTCTGAACGTGACTGGATGATTGACGTTGTTATGGGAGACCGTGCAGCTGAACTCCTCCCCCTTTTCCCAGAGGTCTTTGCTGAGGGTCAGGGTGCTGCTGCGGCTGTAACGGCCGTTCTTCTCTACTTCTGCGCTGCTCAGAACCCCGTTCTTCACCTCTGAGCCGTCCACTGTCCAGCTCACCAGCGCCCCCTGTGGAGAGTAGCCAGACAGCAGGCAGAGCAGCGAGGCCGATCCCTCAGACAGCTGCAGAGGGGACGGAGGGAGCAGAGACACGGAGGGAGACACTGTGGAACCCGCTGGAGAGGAGAAATACACAAACACATCATAGACACCTCATTCACACACAATTAGAAATGAGGATGAAATATTTCTGCAACTTTGTGGAACTGACTGATCTTACAGAGGAATTAAGTCGAATAAAGTCTGACTTCATGACTGAGTTTCATTCACTACTTTATTATGTGACATCAGTTTCAGTGCAGCAACAAAACAAACATGTTCCACTCTGTAATTTATCTGGGAAAATAATTTTACAACAAGTTTTATTACTTTATAGTTCAAACCTTCAGCACATTTAACTGCAGCAAATACAAATGTAGCTGATGACAGAAATATTCATCGTTTAACACAAACACACAGCAGCTTTCATCTGGATTTTACATCAGCACACAGTCACTATATTTATTAAATGTTTATTATAGAGTAACTGCAGAGTTATTGCATGTTGAATATTTAGCAGGAGTGTAATTATTACATATTTAACATCAATAATTGTGTATTTGTTGAATGTTTAAGAACATTGATATGGGATCTGTTCTGATACTGAAATGTATTCCTCATCAGAGCATAATAACACACAATAAAATCAATTACACAATTATAAACATGAATAATCTGGTCAGTTTAAGTTTATTTATTACTGTATTTCGTAATGTCTGAAATAATTTCTTGGTAAAAGAAGAAAACACACTTACTGTTCACGATGAGTTTGGAGCCTCCACCAAAAGTCCACCACAGTGATACATTCTAATGAAACCGTCGTACAAAAACCTCCATCACACTGCAGTACACACACACACACACACACAAACACACACACACACACACACACACACACACACACACACACACACACACACACACTTTGCATTATCAGTCCATGCTTCAGTGCTCTGCGAGTGTTTATAGCCCTGTGACTTTAACACTTCATGACTGAGAGCTGCTGCTCAGCAACTTCACCCACAGCAACCATGACTTTGATCAGCGTCTTCATCTGCACACTGGCCCTCTGGACTCAAGGTGAGAGTTTAACATCAACTCACAGCCTCACACACTTCATTTCATACGAATTCTACACCACTTTAGAGCTTACAAACACAATCTATGTTTCTCTTCAGGATCCAGAGGTCAGGTGACTGTGACTCAGACTCCTTCAGTGCAAACTGTTGCTCCAGGAAACACAGTCACCATCAACTGTAGAACCAGTAGCAGAGTGTATAGTGGTGACAATCTCGCCTGGTACCTGCAGAAACCTGGAGAAGCTCCTAAACTCCTGATCTATGAGGCTACTATCTTACAGTCAGGGATTCCAGCTCGTTTCAGCGGCAGTGGATCGAATACTGACTTCACTCTGACCATCAGTGGAGTCCAGACTGAAGATGCAGGAGATTACTACTGTCAGAGTTTCCATTATATCAGTAGTAGCTGGGTGTTCACACAGTGTTAGAGCGTCGTACAAAAACCTGGGTCAGTGAGAGTGCACAGAGAAGCACTGCTGCAGCTGGGAGCGACTGCAGGTGCTGAGGGGGAGGATGTGATACAGCACAATGACACACACTGTGGACGAGAGAAAACACACCACACTAACTCACTAATACACACACATCTGTGAGAGGACAGTGTTTCCCACAGAAATTTTGGAGACTATGGGGCAGCCCATTGGGGGGGGGGGGGGGGGGGGGGGGGGGGCGTGCGTGGCGCGCGTGTCTGGTTGAATTGCAGGGGTGCACGGGGGGTTGTTTAGCCTACTAATACTACTAAACTAAGACTAACAAAGAACAAATTCGTTGGTATTGGTTATGCACCTTGTATTTTATTTTAGCATGTTGCTACAGAGGGCAGTCCTACAAGAAGAACATATTACAGATAGCAACCAAACCAAACCAAAAGTCCTGCAATACTTCACACCCTGAACTCCTACAAAAAGTCCTGCAAAACAAGGACTTCTAGCTCTGCTGTATGTCAAAAGTGACCCTGACAAATGCCTGCCCTATTTACAAAGACCACACCCTGCACTTGTGCATTTGATTTTTCTTGGCTTTGAGAAAAAGAGTTCGAGTGCCCTTTCACAATTTATATCTTCTGGTTGCGGCCCGTTAATGGAAATCCTCCAGCAGGCGGCCAGGTGCTCTCCTTGCAGTCTGTTACAATGGTCTGTTTTGACCTAAAGTGGCAAACAACTTGTTCCTACAATGAGTCATGTGATTGTAGAGCTCACTCTGAAATATTTAATTCAGTGAAAGTGAGATTGAACTGAGGTGGGATTTGAGCATAAAAACAATGGGTAAATGTAAATTGAAATTCACATCACTGGTTTTCCTGCAGATGTCCTTACCCTGTTCATTGTGGAAAAGTCTCTTTCACAATTCACGCTCGACACCGGCACAACAAGGGCAATCGCTGCTAAGCGGCTGAGTAATGCAGTGTTTTCCCCAGAAAAAAATTAAAGCCCTAAATTCTGGCATGATAAAACACAGACAACTGAGCGCCAACGGCGCGAAGTGAAACCAGGGGGGTCCGGAGGCATGGCCCCCCAGAAATTTTTTGAAAATAGATGCTCTCAGGTGCATTTTCAGGGTCTCTGAGAGGTTTTAGATACATGATTATAGGATAGATTTTAACAGTGCTTCAGTGATTTCTGACCTAAATAGTATTAATGTAAACACATTTGAAATTTCACCTTAAAGTTCAGCATGCAAGTTAAACTGTTTTGTTCTAGATTACTGAGGTATACGATAGATTTGAAAATCTACAGGGATCCCTTAATTATCTTTGATCAAGTAATGTTGTAACAAAAAAGTGCATGAAAATATGAAGTGGTTTGCTCCATCTTACGCAATCCAATGAAGAGAATCGATCATCATGACCTCCTGTTGATCACAAAGGGATCTGAACCTCAGACCTGCCACCGTAAAATAAGTTGCTGTATTACTATAACTGTAATGATTTAGAATGTTTCTGATGCAATTACCGTAATATATGTATAACTAAGATGCACTGGAAAGAAAAGTAAGGCAACTGCGTATTATAAAGTTTAAATTTTGGCACTTTATTAAATGGACTAGATTACGATTAAAACATTTAAAGGAAAAGAAAACTTAATTCATACATTTAAGTTTGCAGAAAGATTGTGTACTTATAAACACATTCATGAAGAGTTTGTGTTAATAAGTGTCAAATGTAGCATAATTTCGAATAATAACGAGAAGCGTATTTGGCAGTGTGATGTCACTGTGAGCCTTTAATGAAAGAATAATCCAGAGCCTTCTTTTGTTAAATGGATCCCAGTGACATCACACTGCCAAAAATGCTTATGATTATTAATTGAAATTATGCTATATTTGACACATTTGAACAACTTCATAAGTTTATAAGTACATAATCTTTCTGCAAACCCAAACTAATGAATTAAGTTTTCTGCTCCTTTAAAGCAGATTAATTCTCCTTGGCTTTTGCTTGGCCCAATGTTGGGCAGCCCTCTCATAGTCCGTCTCGCTGCCATCCATGCTGATGTGGATCAAATTGTCCAGCGAGTCTTCTCCTAGCTTATTAAAATCAGTCGGCTTTGTCCGTCTAGTGGGGGACGACATCGGCAGCCAATGAGATCGCTTATAATGAATCGGAAAATTCCGGGATGTTTGACGTTTTCTTTCGATATTTTTATTGGCCGGTTTGAACACGTGATCTTGACGTAGCCAACAGATTACAGTTTGTTTGCATCATACCACGCGGACATATTACTTTGACAGAATCAACACAAACATTGGAAAAAAAGACGGCTTGTTTAGGAGTGTTATACTAATTTGACATCCTGACAAAGACAGCAAGCAGTTGATGTTAGACCTACCTCAGTCACTACCTCTTCATCCTGAGGTGAATTTCAATCCCTCTTTTTGAAATAATTCAAAATGCTCATGATCTGAATTAACAAAACAAATTTAGCATCAGTTTAATAAGGATCGGAGATTTTCTGTGACAGCTGTAGCGTCTACAATAAGGCTGACATCGTCACCTGACATTCAACGCATTGCATTAAGGCCTGCGTTAGTGGAGAAACACTCTTCATCAGTAAATTTGAAAACGATCAAATTCGAGTAAAGAAGTTAATTTAATTAAGTAGGTAACTAACATTACATTCCCTTAATTATGTGGCCTAATAGCTTCACCTTTAGAAGGTAGCCTATTAGAAAAGGCTAAAAATAATTTAACGTCTTCCGTCTCACCAGTAACAAATCACGTTATGGCTACTAGCACTAATTCTCAAAAGTGGCATCGAAGTTCGCTCTCTGTTAGAATAGACTACTTTTCCCTTTTAACATGTACATGCAGACCTCGATTAGTTTATCACTGCTGTCACTTCACATCTCCATCACTTGGATAGACTGCGCATATACAATGTCAAGCGGGAAGCACTTCGCCGGTGAATTTGTAAACGACCTGATCCTGGTAGGATGATAAAGTTAATTTGACGAATTAGATAACTACGTAGGGCTAACTAATATTGCCTCAAAATAGCCTACTGTTGCCTTACAGAAAAGGTAGGTTTGCCAGTATGACATGGACAAAGTAATTTTACTGAAACAATACACTTAACGTCATCCATCAATGCGCTCTCCATACGCCTATAAAGCACAATAGCGTAGCCTAAATGTCACCTTCTCAATTGTGTCAAAGGCTACATAAAGTTGTATAAACTTACCTGAACATGTAGATGCAGACAGGATGTAGCTTATCAGAGTCGTCTCCTCACGCTGTCTCAGATAGGCAATGCACGCAATGTCAGGCCGGGTGCGTCAGTGTCGCCGTGCGTGCGTGCGTGTGCGGGCGGGCGTGGACTGAGACTATGGCGGCCCAAATTAGACTATGGCGGGCCGCCAGAGTCTCGTCAATGTGTGGGAAACACTGGAGGAGTCCACCTTTCTCAGCTGTGGACAGACAAACAAAGTCCTGATCATTCTGATTCACTGCTTACTAATTATCTTTATCCCATTTTACACAGTTAAGTATTTATTATAGTTATAATTTGTTGCATATATGATTTACTATTATACACTATTATAGAGTTAATATTTGATTATAATAGCATTTATATTCATGAAATAGAAATATATTATAGAGCTGAGGCTGACATTTAAAATATAAACGACATTTAATTTTTTCTTCTCATCATAATGCATCACAGTTGAAGTTCATTTCAGAATCAAATCATAAAACACAAAGAAAGACAGGGAGGGACCTGAGAAAACAGACAGAGAAGAAAAGTGCAGTGAGCAGAATGATGCTAAAACATATGTCCATGAAATTCCAGGCATCTCTCCTTAAATTACATGAAACTGGGATGATTGCTGGCAGAAAATTTCAAATTTTCAAAACTGTCCCACTTTAGCAATAGATTTCACTCACTTTCTTTCCTTCCAGGTCACTAGAGGCGTCACGAGGGACATTTTGTACAACCCTGTTTCCAAAAAAGTTGGGACAAAGTACAAATTGTAAATAAAAATGCAATGCAATAATTTACAAATCTCAAAAACTGATATTGTATTCATAATATAACACAGACAACATATCAAATGTTGAAAGTGAGACATTTTGAAATTTCATGCCAAATATTGGCTCATTTGAAATTTCATGACAGCAACACATCTCAAAAAAGTTGGGACAGGGGCAATTAGAGGCTGGAAAAGTTAAAGGTACAAAAAAGGAACAGCTGGAGGACCAAATTGCAACTCATTAGGTCAACTGGCAATAGGTCATTAACATGACTGGGTATAAAAAGAGCATCTTGGAGTGGCAGCGGCACTCAGAAGTAAAGATGGGAAGAGGATCACCAATCCCCCTAATTCTGCGCAGACAAATAGTGGAGCAATATCAGAAAGGAGTTTGACAGTGTAAAATTGCAAAGAGTTTGAACATATCATCATGTACAGTGCATAATATCATCAAAAGATTCAGAGAATCTGGAAGAATCTCTGTGCATAAGGGTCAAGGCCGGAAAACCATACTGGGTGCCCGTGATCTTCGGGCCCTTAGACGGCACTGCATCACATACAGGCATGCTTCTGTATTGGAAATCACAAAATGGGCTCAGGAATATTTCCAGAGAACATTATCTGTGAACACAATTCATCGTGCCATCCACCGTTGCCAGCTAAAACTCTATAGTTCAAAGAAGAAGCCGTATCTAAACATGATCCAGAAGTGCAGACGTCTTCTCTGGGCCAAGGCTCATTTAAAATGGACTGTGGCAAAGTGGAAAACTGTTCTGTGGTCAGACGAATCAAAATTTGAAGTTCTTTATGGAAATCAGGGACGCCGTGTCATTCGGACTAAAGAGGAGAAGGATGACCCAAGTTGTTATCAGCGCTCAGTTCAGAAGCCTGCGTCTCTGATGGTATGGGGTTGCATTAGTGCGTGTGGCATGGGCAGCTTACACATCTGTAAAAAGACACCATCAATGCTGAAAGGTATATCCAGGTTCTAGAGCAACATATGCTCCCATCCAGACGACGTCTCTTTCAGGGAAGACCTTGCATTTTCCAACATGACAATGCTAAACCACATACTGCATCAATTACAGCATCATGGCTGCGTAGAAGAAGGGTCCGGGTACTGAACTGGCCAGCCTGCAGTCCAGATCTTTCACCCATAGAAAACATTTGGCGCATCATAAAACGGAAGATACAACAAAAAAGGCCTAAGACAGTTGAGCAACTAGAATCCTGCATTAGACGAGAATGGGTTAACATTCCTATCCCTAAACTTGAGCAACTTGTCTCCTCAGTCCCCAGACGTTTACAGACTGTTGTAAAGAGAAATGGGGATGTCTCACAGTGGTAAACATGGCCTTGTTCCAACTTTTTTGAGATGTCTTATTGTCATGAAATTTAAAATCACCTAATTTTTCTCTTTAAATGTACATTTTCTCAGTTTAAACTAGTGCTGTCAAAAATGTCGCGTTGTTAACGCATTAACTTGACTCAATTTTAACGGCGATAATTTTTTTATTGCGAGCTTAACACTCTGTGACATGATGCCACGCCCCACACAGCCAGAGTCCTCTGCCCTCCCCCGAAGAGCCACGGTGCTCGACTTACGGTAGGTTTCGTTTTCCCATCGGCGGCTCCAGCCCCACTTTGCAGTGGCTGTGACAAGACGTGTTATGCTCTGCAATAAAAAAAAAAAACATTGGTACAACCAGTGTTCGAACTATGCCGATATTTTCGGGGGGGTCCCTTATTTTCCCTTGGGGGGGTGCTTGCGCTTGTCTCAGAGCACGGATCTCCGATCACGCGCTCACTTCGGATATGCAAATGCTTCCCGTTACACACGATTGCTATGTCAATAAACATCATTTTGCCAATATTTTAGAGACCCCCCAACATTTCCCAAATCATGTTTTCAAGGGATCACATGTCTGTTTCAGGGGATCTCGGATCCCCCGTGTACCCCGTAGTTCGAACGGTGAGCAAGCCCATTCACTTTTTTATGCTGATAAGAGAATTACAATGGTTTTTCATGTGACAAAAATGTGTGATTAAATTGCGATTAATCGCGAGTTAACTATGACAGTCGTGACATTAATCGCGATTAAATATTTTAATCGCTTGACAGCACTAGTTTAAACATTTGATATGTCATCTATGTTCTATTCTGAATAAAATATGGAATTTTGAAACTTCCACATCATTGCATTCCATTTTTATTTACAATTTGTCCCAACTTTTTTGTTATCGGGGTTTTATATATATATATATATATATATATATATATATATATATATATATATATATATATATATATCAGTATTGAGATGCATATGATACAGGTATTCATGCTGGAGCTTCCAGCCATTGTATTATTTTTGTTAAAATGTAATACTGGAGTATTCTCAATGTCTTCCAGGTGTACGTGGAGTTCAACAGAATTGTGGGCAAAGACCTGAAGCAAGAATTCTATGAGAGCCTCGATAGGCACAGTCCTCGTCTTCTCGAGATATTTCGATCAAAGAGAGGGAACGTTGGGCAGCTGTTATCACATCTTTCACAACAAACCAAGGTTTGTGTCTAGACATTATGCACATCCATTGTTTTTCACAACTTGACGTCACATAAAGTGCTGTTGTATTAGATGGGATATACAATCAAATTAATAAAATTGCTCTGAGCTTTCAGCATGAACTTACCAGTTGTGTAATTTGAGTTGTCATCTTACTCCGTATCGAAAGGGACCATGATGACATCATCTTGAATTTTCACCAATATGTTGTTGTTACTGTCTCTGATAAACCATGTGAGCACAGTACTGTATTGCTTACACAAAAACAATAAAAAAATGAGCCTGACAGATTATAATACACATACAGCATGTTGCTGTTTGATGATTAGCTGTTTCAGCTCATGGCAATAGCATGCTCTGGCCCTTGTGATTTTTCATATTCATTGCATTTCATGTGATTTGTGAGGTGTTAATCACACATATTCATATAGTAATGCCCTTCCCTTTATCAGTCAGCACTATTATCAACACGTCCTTCCAACTTCTTTGGGTGATCTGTTTGTCTAATCTCCTCTAGCCTCACTTTTTTAATATGGATACAGTAAATGATAGTTGTGGGGATCAGGCTACCGCATACGGGGTAACCGATGCGCCACATCGTATGGCAGTGGTGAGAAATATGCGAAGACCGTGCAAGACAGCAGAAGACTCTCGAAGATATCATCCTTTAATTCTTGGTGCATGGAATGTACGAACAACAAATGATAATGCGGACTCTATAAGACCTGAACGTGCAACAGCAATCATCTGCAGAGAGCTTGAGAAAGCACAAATTGACATTTGCGCACTGAGTGAAGTTAGGCGACCTGGCTCAGGTAACGTAATTGAGAGAAGCCATACAATATTTTGGAGTGGCGGCGAAAAGAAAGAAGCAGGTGTTGGTTTTGCTATCAATAATAAACTAGTCACTCAGGGAATGAATCCCAACCCAATCAATGATAGACTCATGACACTAAGGATCCAACTTAGGAATGGTGCCCACTTAACGCTGATTAGCACTTATGCACCCACAATGCAACGCACACAAGAAGAAAAAGAACAGTTTTATGAAAAGCTTGGTGATTGGTTAGATGAGGCAAAGTCTGATAACACCATAATCTTAGGTGATTTTAATGCCCGCGTTGGGAAAGACTGGAAAACTTGGCCATCTGTAATTGGAAAGCATGGAGTGGGAAAAATGAATTCAAACGGGCTCATGTTACTAGAATTATGTACCAGATTTCAACTATCTATCATGGGTACAATGTTTCAACTGAAAAATAGCCTTAAGTGCACATGGCAGCATTTACGTTCGAAGCATTGGCATCAACTCGATCATGTGATAGCCAACAAAGAAGCTAAACAATATATCACAGTTACTAAAGTAAACTTAACAGCTGACTGCTTTACAGATCACAAGTTGCTTGTTTGCAAATGCCGATTTTCTATCAGGCCAAAGAAAAAGGGTGTGAAACCACCTAAAAAGCTTAATACCAGAGGTGGAAAGAGTACTAAAATATTATACTCAAGTACAAGTACTGTTACTCTGATGAAATTTTACTTAAGTACAAGTAAAGTTACCAGACAAAAAATCTACTCAAGTAAAAGTAAAAAGTAGATCATTTAAAATGTACTTTGAGTAAAAGTAAAACGTTACTTTTAACAATGGGTGTTTTCTGCCTCCATTGTGTTGTGCAAAAATGAAAAAGAAGAGGAAACAAGGATCTATGTGCATCTCAACCCAGATGTTTTATTTAAAGGGAGTGTATCAAATTGAATGCTTAGGATAATGCTGCATTAAAACTGAGACAAACAAAAAAGGTCAATACACACAGTCATGTAGTTTACATTGCCCTGACCACACACAAAGCATTGTACACGAAATATGAAAGTGAAATGTTGCACCGAAATCTCGTAGCTTGCCTGTGTGCACTGTGTGTTATTGAACAATTCAATTCAAACATTATTTGTTTTGCTTAGTATTCCTTTCTGGCCTGTTGGATGTAGAATGGTAGGAGGACTGATCACGTCAGGTTGGCGAGCTAACTTGCTTGCATGATTAGCCAACCGAATAACAGACTAGTTACCGTTATGTTACAGTACCAACAGGTTGCTACTTCAACATTAGCAATGCCATCCACTATTTTTGGAATATAACCAGCCTATTGTCGGTTTTACTATGGAAAGGAAACATTATGCCAATGACAATACTTACCGCAATATGCTTGTGCAGATTAGACGTTGAATTTTTGTATGCCGCAATGGTTGTCTTCTTGGGCACACATAATCTGCATTGCATAATGAAACTGTCACCCCTTTTCTCTACGAAGCTGAAGTGATCATGTATGTAGGGCCAGGGGTGCACTTCATTACTGGAAGAAATTGCGTTTTCTGCAGGGTCGTCCACCACAGGTTCCTCGGTCTCCTCCATGTCTGCAGGGGCACTTTATCAACACCCGTGGCCCAGGGGCTAGGCCCCTCATAGACTACCTGTCAACCCTACCCTTACAGTTGGCCAGGAAAACACTTATTTTATTTGCAATACGTGTCAAGCATTTACAGTGTAAGCGCGTAATTAGCCTAGAAGCCTACGATAGGTTACGTTTGGCTCAGCGTAGCTGCACAAGGCCCACGCTCACATCGCTCAACACATCCGACCACAGAGGGAGAGAAGAACGCGCGCATTATCATTACAGAGCCAGTTCTGATTATTACCACGGACAGGACAGTGATACTGCGTAACTTTCACGCAGGGGCATGGCCAGAGATAACCACACAAGCGCGCGTGCGCTAATGTAGACCTATGTGTTGTAAACATAAAACACACACACCTACAGACAAGTCCTTTTAAAAACTAAAATACATAAAAATAGCTCGGCGGCATGAAAACAAACATTCACTGCAAGACAAGGTGCCCTACAATCGCCATCAGTTTTTAATATCTATATGGACTTTGTTGTCAAGATTGCACAGCATGAGATATCAAAACTGTACCCAGATACAGGCTTCAAGTTCAGATATTGCATTCCAAATGAGGTATCCACAAGAGAAATGCATACGAAAGCACGAGCATCAGGAGAGGGTTGCATAACAGAGATTCTGTACGCAGATGATCAGGCCATACTCGCTGGATCCATCGAGGAGCTTCAGAATATTCTTCAGTTGTATGATAAGACCTACACCCGCTTTGGTTTACAAATATCATATGTCAAAACAGAAACAATGGCTTTTAACGTCAATGAGGATATCAAATGTAAACCAAGTATCATTTCCCTTGGCGGTACTAATATTAAAAACGTCCGCACCTTTAAATATCTTGGTTATAATGTCAGCAACTGTGATGAATCCTCACACTTCCTGCATGCTAGGATAAGTGCTGCATTCATGAAATGGAATGAACTGAAACACGTTCTAACCGACCACCGAATACTACTAAAAACCCGTATAAAGTTCCTAGTGGCATGCGTTCGATCTCGTCTCCTGTATAGCACACAGGCATGGCAACTATCATCCAGTGAAATTCACAAAATTGAGGTAGTGTGGCACGGCTTCCTAAGGAAAATGATTAAAGGTGGATATAAACGAAAGAATGCCCCTGACCAAAAGAACACTACAAATGAAGATATAGACTGGCACTACAAGATGTCCAATGCTGACCTCCGGAAACTGACAGGAACCCAGGATATAAAACTATCCTGCTACGTACAACAACTAAAATATATTGCTCACGTTTGCCGGGTGGGCAATAACCAATTGCAAAAGCAGCTCCTGTTTGACAAAAATGGTTACAAATGGACGAAATGGGAAAATCTGCTGGGCATAGACACCCAACAGATAAGACGTACCGTATGATGATGGACAAATCAAACTTTGAGCAACTGCTGCAACTGCTACAGCAGAAGCACCCCTAGAGAGTTTAACTTTTGACAGGGGAACATGATGATGATGATGAAGGTACTTGGCTCGGCGGCCACATGAAACGTAAACACCATGGACAGCGGCCAAACTCATAACTCTACAGACCGAGATACACGAAACCGAGTCCTACTAGGGTCTATTTTACCGATCTATGTTCAAGCATCATGCAAGTCTTCCTTCTCCTTGAATAAGACCATGCATTCAACTGCCTTTTTGACATGACTGCATCGAAATACCACTCAACAATATTTCACGCACTCCATCAAGAAAAAAGTTAAACATGATGAACACGGGCATACTGTTTTGAGCATACGATTTTTTAAAAAGAAACTAGCTACATCAAAGTCCTTCAATAAACCCATCCTTTAGCGCAAATGAGCTTAACCTAGTTCAAAGCATGATGCTAGCAGTAGCTGCATAAGGCAAAATCATGTGGGCCTTTCGTCAACAACAAGCCACGGCGGGCAAACATTAATAATCAAGCGTCCTTACATTAAAACATTGTCTTGACCACAGAACTTCTCAAGTATTTCACTTAAATCCACACGGGTTAACAACACACCCAACACAGCTAGCGAGAAATGTGGACCTGCGCTAGCTTTGTATTGCTATTCCCCTCAGTATGCTTACTCTGTCTGCTGCCCGAACTGTGACAATTATAGGCTACAATCTTTTCATCAATTTCTTCAGTAGATGCCGTTTTAGACATTTTATTATCCCCATCGAAATATGCTATTATACTAACAGGATTATAACTCAAATCACATGACACGTATTCAAATCACAACTGATTTATTTTACTGTTGGACAGATCATAGCATATCTAGCCTAGCTGCACATAGCCTAGCTGCTGGTAGGCTGATAACTGATAAGTAGCTGATATTCTGAACAGATTGGTGATTATAGGCTACAATCCCTTTGCTGCATAAGCCTTTTGCAAAGGGTTTTGTAGCAAAGGCTACAAAAAAAGTCTGTGACTTTAGGCAACGATTCTATCATTACCTGCATCTCTCTCTTTTTTTCCTTTTATGCACCCCGCTAACATGTGAACGCTTCATCTTTCAAAGCCTCTAAATTTGTGTCTCAGTAGTCTGCAGTCTTTGGCGCGCTTTCGTGCGTGACGTTACATTTTGTTCCATTTTATTCTGGTACAGTTGTGGGTGTTCGTTTCGCGAACCACATCCACCATGTCTCTTACAGCAGGCTACTGTGCACTCATTTATTTCTAACCTTATTTCTATCCATACATTAATGTAGGCCCACGATTCCAACAGTTTATTATTTTATTAATATTACAAGGCCCCTGATTGGCTGTGGCCCAGGGGCTTGAGCCCCCCGAAGCCCCCCCTTAAAGCGCCGGTGCATGTCCGCCATCGTCTGTGTGAGACTCGCGCGCGCGACAACTGTCCTTCCCGTGATTCATTTCCAGAACGCATTTCCCCTTCTCTGTTTTAGCCTTTTTTTATTTTTTATTTTTATTTTTTTACTCAGTAACGGTTGTGATGTAAAATGTACCGAAATACACTACTTAAAAGAAAACATACTTAAGTAAAAGTAAAAGTACACTCTTTAAAAATTACTTGAAAAAGTATAAGTACACAAAAAAGCTACTCAAGTACAGTAACGCGAGTAATGTAATTTGTTACTTTCCACCTCTGCTTAATACTAACATGAACAGTGAAAGAAGAGAAAAACTTGAACGCTTTTTGAACGAAAGATTGCCTGAGAGCAGTCTCGATTGGTACGATTTTAAGCAGCTCCTTCAGGAGGCAGCTGATCACACATTTGGAAATAAAAAAAGTGGTTTTGAACGACTGGTTTGACAATCAGGACGAGGAAATACAAATGTTGCTCAAGGATAAGAAGCTGAACAGAAACGCTCTTGGAGAACGCATTAGAACAATGAAAAACATGTGGTTTCAGAAAAAAGCTGAACAGGCAGAGCAATATTCACAAGAAAAGAACCATCATGAATTTTATGCCATATTAAATGAGGTTTATGGTCCAAAAATAAAAAACTCACACCCTGTAAGATCCAAAGATGGAGTCCTTCTTACATCATTGGAGGAAATCAAAGATACAGTAGATGGGTAGAACACTTCAGTGAACTCCTAAATCATCATATAGAAGTAGATCTAAATATTGTGGAGGATATTGAACAACATCAAGTGAACAACTCATTAGATGATCCAATCACTGAAAGTGAGCTGGACTAAGCGCTTAAAAATACCAAGCTAGGGAAAAGTCCTGGTCCAGATGGAGTGTTAGCAGAAGTCCTTGTGAATGGAGGTGTCCGATTGAGAGCCTTTCTCTTAACAATGGCTACCCTTTTTTGGTCAACAGAAAATATTCCAACCTATTTGATTGACCCTAATATAACGATACTTTACAAAAAAGGAGACAGAAGTCAATGCGGCAATTACAGAGGGATTTCCCTCCTCAGCATCGTTGGAAAAGTCTTCGCTGCTATTATTCTACAAAGACTCAAAAAGCTGGCAGAACTTATCTACGCACAATCTCAATCTGGATATCGTAGTGGCAGAAGTACTATCGACGGTATTTTCACACTTAGACAGCTGATGGAAAAGTCAAGGGAACAGCGAAGGAACATGTATATAGCCTTCGTCGATTTCACCAAAGCCTTCGACACAGTGAACCATGACCTCCTTTATGCCATCTTAGGCAAACTCGGTTGTCCAGCGAAATTCATCAGAATTATTAAAAAGTTATGCACAAATGTACATGCAAGACTCATCGTTGACGGTGAACTCACAAATCCTTTTGAATACAACAGTGGCGTTAAACAAGGCTGTAAACTAGCTCCCACACTCTATGGCATATACGCAGCTGTTTTACTATGGCTTGCATACAAGGAGATCAAGCACACTCACAGCATCCAAGTCAGGTTTCGATATAATGGTGACTTATTTGACCTCAGAAGACTAAAGAGTAAGACCAAAGTCCTTGCCGTATGCATCAGAGAGGCACAATATGCAGATGATATAGCAATTTTCAGTGACACACCCGATGGTTTACAAATCCTTCTCACTGCCTACAATGATCTAGCTAAAAAGATAGGTCTATGCATTAACACCACACAAACTGAAACAATGTGCATTGGACCAGAAGCCGAATTTTTCATCGATCACACCAAATTAAAGAATGTCAGCAGCTTTAAGTATCTTGGTAGCTACGTAACAAATGACTGTTCAATAAAGGAAGAATTAACAGCATGAATCCAAGCAAATTCGTGTGCTTTTGGAAGACTGTGTCATTGAGTTTTTTGACTCGCATGACCTAACCTATACCACTAAAGTAAAGGTCTACAATCAATGCCTTATGCCGCTACTAATGTATGGCAGTGAAACATGGACTTTGAAATATCAACAAGTTAGGCAACTCCATACAGTTCAACAGCGTCATTTAAGGAGAATACTGAAGATAAAATGGGACCATTATATCAGCAACGAAGAAGTCCTCACAATAGCATGTGTGGAAGACATAGAAATATTATTGGTAAGAAGTCGACTACGCTGGCTAGGCCATGTGTCCAGAATGGAGGATGATCGTCCAGTGAAATCCTGACTATATGGTGAATTAACTGAAGGAAAACATCCTGTTGGTCATCCAAAGCTCAGATATAAAGACACGTGTAAAAGTGTGTTGAAATGTGGTGATGTTCTCGACCAATGGAAGACAAAAGTAGAGAACTGAACTGAATGGAGAAAGATGATTCGTCAAACATGTGACAAAGTCAATGAGAAAAGAGTTCATGCATATGAAAAACAGAGGGACAAGAGGAGAAGGAAAGGAAATTAATCAGATACAATCTCATAAACTGTTATATTATTTGTATGAACTTATAATTTACTGTATCTTTTGTTAATTGTGTTATACCCGTTCGCGGGATTAGGCATATATATATATATATATATATATATATATATATATATATATATATATATATATATATATATTAGTGCTGTCAAAAATGTCGCGTTATTAACGCGTTAACTTGACTCAATTTTAACGGCGATAATTTTTTTTATCGTGAGATTAACGCTCTGTGACATGATGTAGGTTTTTCATAAGCTTTTGAAACTGCCAGGAACTTGGAACAAAGACTTTGCTTAGAAAAACGATAGCAGCTAGACTGTAATGCCACGCCCCGCACAGCCAGAGTCCTCTGCCCTCCCCTGAAGAGCCACGGTGCTCGGCTTAGGTTTCGTTTTCCCATCGGCGGCTCCAGCCCGACTTTGCAGTGGCTGTGACAAGACGTGTTATGCTCTGCAATAAAAAAAAAACAACATTGGTACAACCAGTGCTCGAACTATGCCGATATTTTCGGGGGGTCCCTTTTTTTCCCTTGGAGGGGGGGGGGGTGCTTGCGCTTGTCTCAGAGCACGGATCTCCATCGCGCGCTCACTTCGGATATGCAAATGCTTCCCATTACACACGATTGCTATGTCAATAAACATCATTTTGCCAATATTTTAGAGACCCCCCAATATTTCCCAAATCATGTCTTCAAGGGATCTCATGTCTGTTTCCGGGGATCTCGGATCCCCCGAGTACCCCCGTAGTTCGAACGGTGAGGAAGCCCATTCACTTTTTTATGCTGATAAGAGAATTACAATGGTTTTTCATGTGACAAAAATGTGCGATTAAATTGCGATTAATCGCGAGTTAACTATGACAGTTGCGACATTAATCGCGATTAAATATTTTAATCGCTTGACAGCACTAATATATATATATTAGCAACACCTCCTTCCAACTTCTTTGGGTGATCTGTTTGTCTAATCTCCTCTAGCAGTGACTCTCCCATGATTAGGCTACATTGCGAAATATTATTGATGGTTATTTCATGAGAAATTAATGATTGTGCTCGTATGTTGATATTGTTTATTAAGGACTCTGATGAAGATGCCTCGCTTCGCCACACTGACATTGGGATCTTCCTGGTTGAGCCCGAAAGTGCTGCACCTTCATCTTCCCTGCATCTCAGTCCAGCCTCATTGAAGATCAGCATTGAGGGAGAAATTGTGATTGACAACCTTCAAGACCTGCCAAAAGCGATGTGGATTCTCTTTGGACTTTCATACGCACTGCATCTAAACTACCCCAAGTCTATGAAGCTCACATTCCAGTTCATCCAACAGGTTCTTCTAATGTTGGGTCACAGTATTTAATGTTAAGGTCTTAACAAAGAGAAGTCAGCACATTGAGTAGTGTATATTAAAACACAAAGGCACCTGTGACTGCTCTTCAGCTACTACCAGTGACATTCTCTGTTCTGTAGTTCTGCTTGGTTCCATAAGGTTAGGGTTCGATGCAGTAGAGTATGCACAGGACTGCATAATAATGTTCTTTCAACCCAAATGAACAGTTCATGTGACCTCCAGTCACGTTTGAGAGGCTTGTTTTAATGCCTGTCTGCATGTGTCCAGTTTTCAGGATAAAGCAGATATTTAAATGCTGTGTTCATTTTTCTTCTCCAGTCAGATGGAAAAGTGAAACTGAAATTGTTGCCATGTGATTTTAAGGAATGATTTTACTTGTCTTTTGAGTGACAGGGTTTGTGCAAGACTGCAGAATGTTATCTTGCACTGTATTGTAAAAAAAATAATGTTTTTTTTCTGAACATTTAAATGTGTTTAATTTCTTCCCTTCAATACAATTTTGTTTAAAATATTTATTACAAAAACAAAATGGTATAATTACATTTGAAGAAACCACATTATTTATCTTAACAAATAAATTTATGCAGTGATAAATATAATGCTGATGTATATTTAGCTTCAGATAGTTATTTCAAAAAAGTTGGGGATCCAAAGAAAATTAGTTAAATGAACGAATGAATTTGAGTAAAGACTAATGATCATCGATGTCATGACAACTTAACCTGTTTAGTTTCAGCGTGTGTAAAAACTAAAGTGGTTTAGGGGAACGGGTTTCAACGCAATTTTCTAGTAAACTCAACTAATTTGGGATAACGGTGTGATTGGCCCCAAATCCCTACTCTCTGAATCATCCAACTTTTATTGTAATATTGATGGTGTGCATTTTAAGCCTGTTCAAGTTGTCAGAAATCTTGGAGTAGTATTTGATCCATCACTCACTTTTGATATTCATATTAAGTCACTCACCAAACTCGCATTCTTTCACCTTCATAACATTCCTCATCTTTGCCCCCTTCTGACAAATAACAAGACAAAAACTCTGGTTCATAGTTTGATTATGTCTTGTTTAGCTTACTGTAATTCCCACTTCAAATGCCTTCATGGAAAATCTTTACAAAAGCTTCACTATATTCAGAACTCTGCAGCTACATTTCTAAGGGTACGCTGACACTTGCACGATTCCGTGGCACGCATTGGCACGACTCGAGTCGTGCCAGTGCGCAAACTAGTCGTAAACTGGCGTGAAGTGTGCGTAAACCCGTTGTGACTGCGTGCCATGTCGGGACGAGAATTTTGAAATGTTCAAAATTTTGGTCACGACAAAATTTCGCGACCAGGTCGTGAACTATACGCAAACTGTTCGTGATCACGTCGTGAACTTGTCGGGACGATGCGGGAGGATGCGTGCCAGTGCGTGGAAGTGCGCGCCATGCCACGACTGTCACGAACTGCCACGAATAGTTCACGAACAGCTCACGTCGAGTTCACGAGTAGTTCACGACATGTTCACGAATTGGTGCGCGTCGCAGCGTGGCCGTGCCTTCCCACTGACACGGTCACGCATTGATGGCACGAGCAGTTCACGACTAGTTTACGCACTTCACGAACAGTTTGCGCATGGCACGAGCAGTTCACGAGCAGTTCACGACTACTGCGTGACAGTGGCGCTCGCGTCGGTGCAGGGGTATATATAGGGCTTCCCGGACACTTCTCGCCATTCGCAATTTTTTTTCTTGCTTTTTTCTTTAATGTCTTTTATTTTCTATTCCTTCATGACTTTTTTTTGGGGGGGGAGTTTCGTTTCTTTTATTTCAAAAATGGAACAACTGTGGATGCAGCTCATGAAGCTACTACCATTCTTTCTTGCCAAGGGACAGCACCAGCAGGGGACATGTAGTAATGTGACAGGTAGTCTCGCTGATCCTTTGCATCCTTCTGGGTATGATGGCCGGTTAGAGGCAGCAGCCCCTGCAGGTGTCGGTCAGTCCTCCATCCACCGGATCAGATCATGTGTGTCCGGATCTTCGTGGTCCACTTCTGAAATTACGTGTGGGTATCTGATGAGGATGAGGTTGTGCATGACACAGGCGTGCCCAAGTCGGCACGACACCATCCGAATTGCGCAAACTCGTCGTGCCAATGCGGGAAGTGCGTAAACTATGCGCAAACTATGTGTGAACTCGTCGTGCCAGTTCGTGAATGTGGACGGGCACGCATTCGTGAACTCGTCGTGAACTATGCGTGAACTAGTCGTGAACAGTGCGGGAGCCTCCCAGTTCGTGCCCCAAAATGGCACGACTTGCCACGACAAAATCGTGGCCAAAAGTCGTGCAAGTGTCAGCCTAGGGTAACTCATACTAAACGCTCCGCTCACATCACCCCATTCTCTCTCAGCTACACTGGCTACCGGTTCTGTCCCATAGCCAGTGGCGATCCTAGAGTGATTTACTCCCCGGGCAAAACCCCCTGCTGGCGCCCCCCCCAGGCCCAACCCGACAACCACCTTCCACCCACCACCTAAGAAAACACTAACTTCATCCAGAACACACACGACCCCATACACAAACTCACAACAGCTATTTTCAAGAACAAATTTCCAGTTTTCATGACTAGTGCAATAAAAAATACAAAGATAAACAATAAAAGATAAACAATAAACAAAAAGACTCAATGACTTCGCATTACAAGAAAGCACAACTGCACTACAGCACCACCCGATGGTCAAAATATTGCACAAGTCAGTCAGTTTTACCAACAGAGTGCACAATGAATTATCATAGAGTACCATACTAGTCATCAAAAAGACTTTACTACCATAGTACTACACTACTATGACATTACACAGAGTCTTAAGTAATACATTACGACTTGATCATTGCCATTCTGATAACAGCAAATTTATAACGGGCCGTGTCGGTGTCCGCGATGTACAACACACGACGAGAAATGTTTAAACGACCATGTAAAGCTGTTAACATTCTGTGTTGGCTAATACAGAGCCCAACGTTAACCCAAGGCAATGACAGCAATAACTTTAAACGTTTTGTTGCAAAGCTTAATTGTTATGCTGAAATTAATTTCGTGTTGGGGGGCAGGCCAGGTCATCCGACTTAGCAAGCATCAATAATATAAGGCTAATTAGGGCACTAATTCATGATGTCACTCACTGAAATTGATTCATAAAGCATACCTTTTTCTTTTGCTTGTTTCTCCTCCTCTTCTTTCCTTTTCTTCCGGAATTGGGCACCTGATGGCTTTGACCTTTTCCTATCCATACCTTTTTCTTTTGCTCGTTTCTCCCATAGACATCCTATTATTACATAGACGGAGCGTTGGCTGTTCTGACGCGAGAAATACGGTCGCCATCTTGGAGTGGTGAGATAAGCGCGAGATCATAGACATCCTATTATTATTATACTGTCTGCAAGGGGGTGTATGGGGGATGCAAGTGACCGAAAGGCAATGGAGGAATGGGTGGCCTGCTGTAAGTGTGATAAGTGGTTTCACGAGTCATGTTTTAATGTTGTATGCTAATATTATATATATTGTTATTAAATGTTTATTCATATACGACCTTTTTTGTTTATTCATTTACTACATTGTTATATTTTTTATGTTTGACATTAATTTGTTATAAATAAATGTTTTGATATGCTTTAAAACAAAAAAAAAAATGTTTGTGGTCAATATATGGTCATCACACATTGTCCTACATACCAAACAAAGTGCCCCACTCAACCTGAATACATCAGCTTTGCTGAAGGGGGTGCCAGATTGTGTTGAAGGATGTAAAAGGCTCTTATAAATTCACTGACTAGATTAATTTCCCGGGGCGGCACAGTGGTGTAGTGGTTAGCGCTGTCGCCTCACAGAGAGAAGGTCCGGGTTCGAGCCCCGTGGCTGGCGAGGGCCTTTCTGTGCGGAGTTTGCATGTTCTCCCCGTGTCTGTGTGGGTTTCCTCCGGGTGCTCCGGTTTCCCCCACAGTCCAAAGACATGCAGGTTAGGTTAACTGGTGACTCTAAATTGACCGTAGGTGTGAATGTGAGTGTGAATGGTTGTCTGTGTCTATGTGTCAGCCCTGTGATGACCTGGCGACTTGTCCAGGGTGTACCCCGCCTTTCACCCGTAGTCAGCAGGGATAGGCTCCAGCTTGCCTGCAACCCTGTAGAACAGGATAAAGCGGCTACAGATAATGAGATGAAATTAATTTCCCCTTTGATATGTTCTTAACAATCTATTTAAAGAAAACATACACACATTAGAATCATTATAATGGATTTAGATTGTTAAAACCGCATTTTATTTAAAAGTGTCCCACTTTACCTGAATTTACCCTATCCATTGCAACAGATTGGTGGTTGTAGCCGATAGAAAAACGTTAAGCTGTTTATATCTAATGTATTTAGTATTCACACATTTTTTGTAGGATATTAATCACCGTTTCCTCAACTTCAACAATTTCCGATGTCTGTTCACTTAATATCAGGATATTCTATTAACATGAAGCCAACTATGAATAATAACCCCACCGCTATCCTTTATCATAGCTACATGGATAAAAAAAAAATGCGAGCCAGCGCTGCCAGCGCATTACACTGAGTGCAGCGCATCACCACTCCAAGATGGCGGCCCCGCGTCTCGTCAGCGCTTTTAGAATTTACATTGGATGCTCCGTCTACGTAATAGGATGTCTATGGTTTCTCCTCCTCTTCTTTCCTTTTCTTCCAGAATTGGGCACCTGATGGCTTTGACCTTTTCCTATCCATTAGATCTATCTCCTCCCCCCCAGCCCGTCTTGTTATTTTTTTCGGGGGGTTTTTTTTGGGGACCTTTATTTTTTTCGTGCCCGCGCTTATGCTGCCCCCCCCGCGATGCTGCCCCGGGCGGCTGCCCGGGCGGCCCGCCCCCAGGGCCGCCCCTGCCCATATCAAATTTAAAATCTTGCTTATCTCTTTCAAAGCCCTGCATAATCTTGCTCCTATATACCTTAGGGAACTACTGACCCCCTACACTCCCTCTCGCTCACTAAGGTCTTCTAGCAACAACCTACTTTCTGTCCCACACACCAGACTTTCCACCATGGGGGGCAGGTCCTTCAGTGCCATGACCCCCAAACTCTGGAACGCTCTTCCTCTATCTCTCCATGATTGCTCTTCTTTCTCTACTTTCAAATCTCAGCTGAAGACTTGTCTCTTCCATCAACAGTTCTCTTCATCTCTTACAGCTTAGTCCTTTTTTTTTCTTTTTTGTAAAGCCAACTTGGGATAGTGAAAGCCATGAAATAACTTATTATTATTCATTATCTCATCTCATTATCTCTAGCCGCTTTATCCTTCTATAGGGTCGCAGGCAAGCTGGAGCCTATCCCAGCTGACTACAGGCGAAAGGCGGGGTACACCCTGGACAAGTCGCCAGGTCATCACAGGGCTGACACATAGACACAGACAACCATTCACACTCACATTCACACCTACGGTCAATTTAGAGCCACCAGTTAACCTAACCTGCATGTCTTTGGACTGTGGGGGAAACCGGAGCACCCAGAGGAAACCCACGCGGACACGGGGAGAACATGCAAACTCCACACAGAAAGGCCCTCGCCGGCCACAGGGCTCGAACCCAGGACCTTCTTGCTGTGAGGCGACAGCGCTAACCACTACACCACCGTGCCGCCTGAAATAACGTATTATTATTATTATTATTTACTTTGTTAGAAATGTTTAACACACTGTATTTAACAACTCACATCTCTTCGTCTCCTTCCTGCTGAGGGTTTTATTTATTTCTCTTATAAAAATGTATCTTTGCAGCTGAAATGTTGAATGTTCTGTATATTAGATGAAGAAAAGCTACATTTTAGTGTCTGAACATTCTTGTTGTAAGCTTCTGGAAAAACTGTTTTAAACTCCTCAGGTTGGGAAAAATCATAAAGTGTCCATGTAGAAGGTGAATTATGTTTGCTTTGTACGTTTAAGTCGTTATATCGAGGTCCAAGTGGACCAGCCCTGTTTGACTCTGCAAATATGATATCTGATGAATTTGCACAAGTTTTTCATGATGAAATGAAGTTAATAAATCTGTAGTGGAAAAAACCTAAAACTGGTGACCGTGAACACTGTGTAAGAACATTTAAATGAGCAAGATATACATTTTCCAATTGAACAAACTAGTTATATTTTGCAGTCAGAAAAGTAGCATCAAAAGAAGTTAGAAAAATGCAATATGGAAAGAAATCACTGCTGGGGTCAAGAGCATTTAAACCTGTTGTAAACAGTCAAACTCCAGCTAATGTTTAAATATTAAACTAATACATCTGTGATATGTATAGCCTATATAATGTTCTGTAGCCTAAGATAATAGTGTATGCAATCTTTTGGTGATGAAAAAAGGGTCAGATATCAAACTCACCCCCAAAAATTACATGGTTGTGGGGTTCCTATTTTTTATTATTTCATCTTTTAATGATGTTTCAGATTAATCAGAGCCAAGCACCAGTGGTGTTCAGCAATCAGCTCAACAAACTGGCCTGGAGCCACAGAGAGCCAGGAGACCATGAGGTGAGAGAGAGAGAGAGAGAGAGAGAGAGGGAGAGAGAGAGCAGTGAGGTGTCAGTGAGATTTGCATGAACAGGACGGAATCGTTTCATTTCTCCCAGAATAGAGCAGAAACTTCACCAGATGTTCAACTTCCTTCAGTCAAACTCACTGAAGCACAAAACACAGCACTGAATCTACAGCTAATCACACTCTCTCATCACACTGATCATCACTATTAACTCGAATAAAAGAACAGACAACGTCCAAAATTCAGCTTTATTTCAGCACAAACTACAGGAAGAGCAACAGGACAGTGAAGAGAGGAAAGACAGAAATGTCAGCATTGTGTAGAATTGAAACTCTATTGTAGATGGATCATAAGCAGCTCCATGTTAAACTCTATCTTGGATCCACTAGCCTTCACACTGACTCTTTCTGAACGTGACTGGATGATTGACGTTGTTATGGGAGACCGTGCAGCTGAACTCCTCCCCCTTTTCCCAGAGGTCTTTGCTGAGGGTCAGGGTGCTGCTGCGGCTGTAACGGCCGTTCTTCTCTACTTCTGCGCTGCTCAGAACCCCGTTCTTCACCTCTGAGCCGTCCACTGTCCAGCTCACCAGCGCCCCCTGTGGAGAGTAGCCAGACAGCAGGCAGAGCAGCGAGGCCGATCCCTCAGACAGCTGCAGAGGGGACGGAGGGAGCAGAGACACGGAGGGAGACACTGTGGAACCCGCTGGAGAGGAGAAACACACAAACACATCATAGACACCTCATTCACACACAATTAGAAATGAGGATGAAATATTTCTGGAACTTTGTGGAACTGACTGATCTTACAGAGGAATTAAGTCGAATAAAGTCTGACTTCATGACTGAGTTTCATTCACTACTTTATTATGTGACATCAGTTTCAGTGCAGCAACAAAACAAACATGTTCCACTCTGTAATTTATCTGGGAAAATAATTTTACAACAAGTTTTATTACTTTATAGTTCAAACCTTCAGCACATTTAACTGCAGCAAATACAAATGTAGCTGATGACAGAAATATTCATCGTTTAACACAAACACACACAGCAGCTTTCATCTGGATTTTACATCAGCACACAGTCACTATATTTATTAAATGTTTATTATAGAGTAACTGCAGAGTTATTGCATGTTGAATTTATAGCAACTGTGTAAATATTGCATATTTAACATCATTAATTGTGTATTTATTGAATGTTTAAGAACATTGATATGGGATCTGTTCTGATACTGAAATGTATTCCTCATCAGAGCATAATAACACACAATAAAATCAATTACACAATTATAAACATAAATAATCTGTTCACTTTAAGTTTTTTATACTTTACTTTGTAAAACCAGAAATAAATTTCTTGGTAAAAGAAGAAAACACACTTACTGTTCACGATGAGTTTGGAGCCTCCACCAAAAGTCCACCACAGTGATACATTCTAATGAAACCGTCGTACAAAAACCTCCATCACACTGCAGTACACACACACACACACACACACACACACACACACACACACACACACACTTTGCATTATCAGTCCATGCTTCAGTGCTCTGCGAGTGTTTATAGCCCTGTGACTTTAACACTTCATGACTGAGAGCTGCTGCTCAGCAACTTCACCCACAGCAACCATGACTTTGATCAGCGTCTTCATCTGCACACTGGCCCTCTGGACTCAAGGTGAGAGTTTAACATCAACTCACAGCCTCACACACTTCATTTCATACGAATTCTACACCACTTTAGAGTTTACAAACACAATCTATGTTTCTCTTCAGGATCCAGAGGTCAGGTGACTGTGACTCAGACTCCTTCAGTGCAAACTGTTGCTCCAGGAAACACAGTCACCATCAACTGTAGAACCAGTAGCAGTGTGGCTGGTGGTAACCGTCTCGCCTGGTACCTGCAGAAACCTGGAGAAGCTCCTAAACTCCTGATCAAGTGGGCTACTACCTTACAGTCAGGGACTCCAGCTCGTTTCAGCGGCAGTGGATCGAATACTGACTTCACTCTGACCATCAGTGGAGTCCAGACTGAAGATGCAGGAGATTACTACTGTCAGAGTTATCATAGTGGTGTAGTGTTCACACAGTGTTAGAGCGTCGTACAAAAACCTGGGTCAGTGAGAGTGCACAGAGAAGCACTGCTGCAGCTGGGAGCGACTGCAGGTGCTGAGGGGGAGGATGTGATACAGCACAATGACACACACTGTGGACGAGAGAAAACACACCACACTAACTCACTAATACACACTCATCTGTGAGAGGAGTCCACCTTTCTCAGCTGTGGACAGACAAACAAAGTCCTGATCATTCTGATTCACTGCTTACTAATTATCTTTATCCCATTTTACACAGTTAAGTATTTATTATAGTTATAATTTTTTGCATATGTGATTTACTGTGTTACAGTATTATCGAGTTAATATTTTATTATAATAACTTTATAATCCATTGTCTGTAGCCGCTTAAGCCTCACTCACAACCCGCCATATGTGCTGCTATGGGAGGTTTACGATAAAAAATGTGCAAAACCGTGTTTGAGACTTGCGCGACACTTGCGTGTGTTCAGCTCAGTAGAAGGTTGCAGACTGCCCGTGGAGACTTTTGGTCCTGCACATGCAAGTTCTACAGGTCTTGCGACAAATCAAGAACGCATACACTACGTATGGGACCCGTATTCCTTTTGTACACCTGAACCAAGTCAGCAGCGCGGCTAGTAGGGGCTTTTTGTGATGACAGTAAGACGCATGATTGAGGCACGGTCATTGTATGAGTGACGCGCCTCAGAAGTACTTCACAAGTATTCCACACTTGCTATTTGTGCACCGCACAACACAGAAGTTCATCTCACTTTCTACCCCTATGTGTGGTGTGCACGCAGCGCATGTGACCTGCACACGACACGAGGGGCAAGACTCTGGGTATATATATTGAGGAGGAACCGATCCTGTAGTGTGTAGCATTGTAGAAGGGAAGAAGACCACCTCATTTGCTGTTTTTATTTGAGTATATGTTAATTTACCATGCAAACGTCAAATAATAAAACATGAGTATAAGGGAATAATGCATTTTATTACATTGTAAAAAATCCCAACTAAATAGCCCAACAGTTTGAGCACTGAAACACACTTTGACTCCGAGCTGCTGTCCTGCTCCGACTCCTGCTGAGTGGTGGGACGGGGTGTCGGGATGTCCTTGTCCTCATCACTGAGCATGGCACAATGGCTTGACAGCGATGATGGGATTGCAATGTCCTCACTTCTGGGCATCGTTAGCTGAAACAAACATGAAACTCAGCATATATAATATTAATTACATAAGCATATAGATACTGAATGAATGTTTAAAGCGTGTGTATTTACCTGTGAAAATCCCTCTGGCGGGCTGCTGTGCCTTCTGCCGGCTTGAAGGCAAACTTCTCCCTGTCCGTGCAGGGCTCGCCGGTGCTGCTACCATCATCATCACATTCTTCCCATTTTCTCAACTTTAAACTGAATTTTTTTTATTTTTCCCACAAAATATCCAATGTTCTTCAGCCGAAAGACAGATGCAGAATGCTGCAGACATGCTGGTTTTATACGCACTCCTGGCTTGTGTCACACGCAAGTTATGAGTGATTGTAACATGCTAATCACACGTGTCACACATATTTCACAAGCGCGGCCCGAACTCATAGTGCAGGAAACTGCTAAAATGTAAGTCACACGCTCTGAACACACACTGATCACGTGCATCAGACATACGCTTTCCACGGGCTAATGGTGCAAGTTTTCCCACACCTCGGGGAAGTCAGCTGTGCAACCTGTACTTGACAAGTGCTTTGCCCGTACTCCACCCCCAAACTTTCCCCCGGGCTCACCGCGACCCTGCGGCACAGCTTCGAGCTACCAAACCCTGTGACCCATGCGTGTCCAAAACACTTATGGTGGGTTGTGAGTGAGGCTTTATACTGTACAGGGTCACAGGCAAGCTGGAGCCTATCCCAGCTGACTATGGGTGAGGGGCAGGGTACACCCTGGACAAGTCGCCAGGCCATCGCAGTGCTAACACATAGACACACAAACAACCATTCACACTCACGGTCAATTTAAAGCCACCAATTAGCCTAACCTGCATGTCTTTGAGCTGTGGGGGAAACCGGAGCACCCAGAGGAAACCCACACAGACACGGGGAGAACAGGAAAACTCCACACTGAAAGGCCCCCGTCAGCCGCTGGGCTCGAACCCAGGACCGTCTTGCTGTGAGGCGACAGTGTTAACCACTACACCACCGTGCCACCTTATAATAGCTTTAATATTCATGAAATAGAACCATATTATCAAGCTGAGTCTGACATTTAAAATATAAATGCCATTTCTATTTTTCTTCTCATCGTCACGCATCACAGTTGAAGTTCATTTCAGAATCAAGTCATAAAACACAAAGAAAGACAGGGAGGGACCTGAGAAAACAGACAGAGAAGAAAAGTGCAGTGAGCAGAATAATGCTAAAACAGATGTCCATGAAATTCCAAGCATCTCTCCTGGTTTTTAGAGGAAAGAAATGAAGTGTCTCCCTTTGACAGTGTCACATGAAAAAGCAGAGCGTCCAATAAGCAGAGATTCTCAGAAGTACCATTCGACCTGTGTTTGGGATTTCTACTTTTTGGTTTTTGAATAGTGTCAGGGAGAGTTTCAGCTTTTTATGAAGTTATCATGTTAAATTATATGAAACTGGGATGATGGGTCACAGAAAATATTATATTTTCAAACGTTTCTCACTTTCGCAATAGATCACTCACTTTCTTTCCTTCCGGGTCACTAGAGGAGTCACGAGGGGCATTTTGTAGGTCAGTGTGTGTGAACACGGCGTCACAAACCCAATGGAAACAGGAAGTCAGATATATTTACACTTTAGATAAGTTTCAAAAGCAAGATACTGAACAGAACTCGAGTTAACAGGTGGAAAATAAAAATGTAACTTTGCAGCTGAAATGCTGAATGTTCTGTATATTATATGAATAAAAACTCCATTTTACTGTCTGAACATTCTTGTTGTAAGCTTCTTTAAGATCTGTTTTAAACTGCCCACCCAGAAGCGAACATTTGCAAACATCAATCAAATGTTCATCGAATGTTTGTTTATTGTTCAGCAAGTTTGCGAACGTTCATGTAATGTTCATGATGTTTGTGTAATGTTTACATGGAAGCAAACATTTGCAAACGTATGAAATGTTCATAGAATGTTTGCATAATGTTCAGTGTGTTTGCGAACATTCATATAATGTTCATGTTGTATGTGTAGAGCTTGCGTCTAAATAAAAGTCTATTCCCCATGAAGCTCATCTCATCTCATCTCATTATCTCTAGCCGCTTTATCCTGTTCTACAGGGTCGCAGGCAAGCTGGAGCCTATCCCAGCTGACTACGGGCGAAAGGCGGGGTACACCCTGGACAAGTCGCCAGGTCATCACAGGGCTGACACATAGACACAGACAACCATTCACACTCACATTCACACCTACGGTCAATTTAGAGTCACCAGTTAACCTAACCTGCATGTCTTTGGACTGTGGGGGAAACCGGAGCACCCGGAGGAAACCCACGCGGACACGGGGAGAACATGCAAACTCCACACAGAAAGGCCCTCGCCGGCCACGGGGCTCGAACCCGGACCTTCTTGCTGTGAGGCGACAGCGCTAACCACTACACCACCGTGCCGCCGGCGATGAACATACTATAATTCTTTCTTTTTTTTATTCCGTCATTAAACTATTGTTTGAATAATTTTAATTATTTTCAGAACATTAAATATGTACTGTAGGGGGACAAGATTGAGTATGTGCTGGAAAACTGCATGAGCCACTTCACCATTTATTAATTTATATGATAATATTTTAAATGTATAATAAAATTTTAAATGTATATTTTTGCATCTTTGGTATAATGTTAAGGTAAGTATTTGTCCTAATCAGTCATTATTTGGAAGATCATAATATTTCCAGTTTCATAAGTGAGCATTTTGTCCTACACTCGTCACTTGTGTCTTTTAGGCCGACTAAACAGCTGCAACTGGGCGGGTGTATATTATTTAGGAGTTTTTTGATACTAGCCTTTGTTTTATACTATAGTTTATATTTTAACACAGAAATCATGCATATTTTGACTTAACTAACTTCCTGTCACCATAAATAACTAAAAATGTGAAAATAATAACCTACTTACCTACCCTGGCCTCTGGCAATTATATAAAAAATAAGATTAAATTTAAGACTTGCATTTTTAAAGACCTTTTCACAACCCAGAGATATTAAGCAGATAGATCGGCCTAAGTGCTTTGAGTTATGAGTGTAAAGATATCTTATATTCCTTATATTTTTAAGTGTAAATACAGTAAGCAGCTTACGGATATAAATCTTTCAAGATGCCTTTTATAAATCAATCACTGCAGTAATCGTGTGATTAACTGTTATTGTTTATTTGCAGTTGAAGATGTTGGGACTATGTATTTACTTTATATTTATTCATACTTGTAAATAATATTTTTATATAATTTACTAAATGTATGTGAATTGCCTAATTGCATGTAGGCATAAACAAACATAAACATATCATGTTATCCAGTTGGCTAATTACTTTAACAGTGGCAATAATCTTCAAAAGATTTCAAAAGGTCCGGCCTGGGATTTTGTTTATCTGACATTTACTAATTTCATAAAAGTCGAAAACGTCCCTGTTGTCTGTCAACAACAGATGGAAGGTTTGTTTGCTCAACAGTTAAAATTATGATCGAAAACCTCCCTGACTCGCCGTTGTGATGGTCGACTTCCTCCTTTGTTTTCTGCTGGGAGGTTTTCGCCTATTTCAATGACAGGTTTTCGCCAGGGAGGGTTATCGCCGTAAATCGTCTAAATAGACACGCTCAAAATTAGCCCCACTTAATGGGCGGTATGCTGTTCAGACGTGTTGTACTCAGACGTGTTCTATATAGGCGTGTTATAAATACAAATAGTTTTTATAAATATCAAACCTATGATGCTTCTATGTGTATGTTTACAAGTAGTGTTTGGAATTTTAGGCCAAAATATTAGATAAATGACATGAAATGCTGTTTTTTTTCTCCATATATATTGAGAAACTACTTTCTCCAAACGTAAAAGAATATAAAGCGCTATTTAGGCCTATAGTAGACAAGCAAGCGCATTCCCCCTGGTTTTACTATATATTTTACCATACAAATGTGTCGTCAGTAAATCTAAAACCATGCACATTTTTGCATTTTAATACCTGGCTTATTAAATATAATTCCATAAATTTGACAAATTAGGCCTAATCTGTAGTAATCCCCTATATATAGACTTAACGTCCACTATCCAAGCAGGTAAAAAATTTAACTCATGAATCTATTTATGACCTATAATATAGAAATTTTTTGATGGAGTTTTAGAAATTTTTTAGAATACAGTGAAAATGATAATAAAGTAATAGCAAAAAAAACAAAATGGGCCCCACTAGATATTTAACGCATTCATAATTTGAAATTTGAATTAAGCCTAAGTCTGGCTAACATTTGATTGTAAGACCACCTGTCTTAAGATAACAGTTCATATTTATAAATTATCCATGTATCTTAAGACCATCTGCCTTGAAAAACGAAGACCACATTTTTGTGGACAAAGTAGTGATCTTGAATGACAGGTTTCACTGTGTATGATATAGATTTTAGTATATATGATAAAGTGCCATTTTTGGCAGACTAGTTATATCTATAGGGCCTGCTCCCATAAGATGTCTCTTTTGCCTAATAATAGTAAGATTAGCCAGCTGAAATGTAAAATATCATATGGATAAAAATTGCAGTCCTTTAATTAAGGCCTATCAAAAATATTGTGTGTTTCCTGTCACAGCCTCAAAAAAATTCAGGGACGGACGGTCGGAAATTTTTTTACATTTTTTTTTATTTTCAGATTTTTTTGTCAAATAATTTTTTTATGTTTTCTTGCAACATTGCCCACAAAATTGTTATGTGATAGTTTCTGATGTACATGTATTTGCATGCTTGTTTTCAGCTAGCATGATGTTGATTTGCAAAATTCCTCTACTTTTGCTGACGTCGAACTGAGCATGGCTCGATTTGAAATTTCATGCTCCCAGACTTAAAAAAAAAAAACTTAGTGTCGGGGATGTTTAGGCAGGGTCGGGCGAGTGACCGGAAACAAGCAATTTTTTTGAATTAAAATTTTGTCCATGTTTTTATCCATTCTGGGATTACAATAGCCTTTGCAGGCCTTAATTATGCATGAGTATTGATCATTTGCATGCTTTATTTATTTTGCAGATCTGTCACTGCTTTGAAGGCTTTATCAGGAAAATGAAGATGAAACTTGTGCCCAAACACTGCTTGGATTGATGCATGTTTGTTATGTACTTCTGACTAGTCATGGTTTGATAATATCGTGTCAAAACCATTTTTAGACTTGAATATTGCATGGCATTTGCTATAAAACATAATTTGATTGTATAAACATTGCATGATAGCAATTACTTAGTTAAAATGTGCAGTTATATAACAAAGTACTGAGGATATATTTTTATTTGCATGACCAAATGTCAGGGATATAGATATTTATGCAGTGTTTTATGCGCTCATGTTGCACTAGCAAAGACATGTTTTTGGGTTGTTTGTCCATCTGCTATATTTCAAGTTAAATCTCTCAGGAAATTTATTGATTGTAATGTGTTTGTGTTAAAACTGTTCAGTTTTGCTCTTAAATATGATGATGTATTACCGTATTAATTGTATGTAGATGTCTACATGAAAAGATTGGTGTAGAGTTTGTTGGTTTCAAGCGGAGATTTAGTAATGTTTATGTTTATCCGGCGTATTGTTTGCAAGTCATTATTGGAATAAAACATTGAATTTTAAAACATTCATTAAGTTTGTTTTACTTCATTTTTAGTTCTCAGTCTTGGAGAGTAAGCCTCTAAAACAATCATAAAAATTGTAGGCCCACTGCCTGTATGTAAATATCCAGATCCCCTGTGAATAGCAGCTCCCTGGTGTGGCTGGATGGACACCTGCTACAAATGTTCATAGAATGTTCTGCTTCAACTGTTCATATGATGTTTGTGAACATTTGTGACATTTGTATAATGTTCATATAACGTTCGCATACGAACATTACCTGTCCTCATTCTTTGTTCATGTAATGTTCGTGCAATGTTCGTTTCATGTTTGCGAACAATTCTATGCGAACATTCTAAAAACATGAAAAAAATGTTCAGTTTCCGGGTGGGTGACACAGGGGTGGATGTGGAGGAGACACTGTTGATGACTTCCTCGACTGGAGTGAAAACTGGGACAGCATCATCCAGCTGAATCTCTGAGGGTGGGTCATTATGTGCATTACCACCTGAATGGACAGCATAGTCAACACAATCTCCTAAGACAGGAGTGGATGTGGACAGGGCAACGCTGAAGACTTCATTTGTTGGTGTGAAGACTGGAACAGCGGCATTCAGTTGGACCTCTGAGAGTTGGTCACAGTGCGCACTTGAATGGACAGCATGGTCAATATCATCTGCTAAGACAGGAGAGCTTGTAGTAAAGGCAACACTGATAATGTCCTCAGTGGAAAAGAAAAGTGGAACAGTGTCATCCAACTGGCTTGCAGAGGATACACCTACAAGGCCACCAATGATCACCTCTGAATTATCAGACTCAGAGGTGAGATCAACAACATTTGAGTCTTCAACTGTACCAGATTGTTCTCTTTGTGGTTCATTCAGTCTGGCTGGCTTTTCTTGGTGCTCATCAGAATTGGTCTGTCTCTGCTGCTCTACTATAGTGACACTACGCTTGTCCCTTTTCCTGTCCACTTCTGTGTCAGATGACTCTACGAAGCATGTTGTGCTTAGGTAGAACCGTAAAATCCCAAATTTTGACACTGCGTACAACTCACCAGCAGTACTGCTGTCATCAAGGTGTGATTCCTTAAAGTCATAAATATCGTGGAGGAAGTCTTCCCATTTTCCTTTTTTCGATTCACCACCTGGAAAAAAAACAGTTCTTTGGCATGTGACAAAATGTCTGTTTTGGTTGAATTCATGGATACCTCAAGTACCCTGGTGCCACCACCAGAACGCTTCCTCATTTGTTTTCCCTCATGGATCCACCCTAACTCAATTTTTCTTGAAGTCTTAACAGCATTTTTAGAACGATCATGGCTTGTTTTTTTGCACTCTTTGCAGGCCAGGGTTCCTGTTCAGACTCCTCATCTTGACTCGCTGTTGCTGTCCTTAGTTTCTTTTGAAGTTTTTCAAGAAGGGACATCTTTGAACTATTGTCTTTTTGTTTTTCTTTGTCCAGACAGTATCGCCTCAGAGCAATCCTGTCCCCATAAACTGGTATATAGCGTGCAAGGTAGGCATCTTCTATTTCTTTGATAAGCGATGAGTCAATCTGTGAAGAAACATTAAAAAATATAAGCTAACTTTAAATGAACTGCCAGTTAATTTGTACCTGAGTATCAGTATACTGTCATATACTAGGGCTGAACAATTCATAGAAATTTAATTGAAATCGCAGTATGAACCTCTGCGATTCTCTTAGCATCTGAGAGTAAACATGATGATTCTGCAGTGATGTCCTGACCAACCTCATCCTCTCCTCCCCTCTCCTCCTACACCTCATCCTCTACTTCTTAACCTCACCCCTCCCCCTCTGGTTTTCTCCTTCTCCTGTCTTTTTCTACCTCTTCCTCTCCTCCTCCTCTCCTGTTCCATAACAGAGATGGTCTGATCTAAAATCATATTTGACATATATGACAGTTTACAGGGGGCGGCACGGTGGTGCAGTTGGTTAGCACTGTTGCCTCACAACAACAAGGTCTGGGTTCGAGCCCCGTGGCCGGCGAGGGCCTTTCTGTGCAGAGTTTGCATGTTCTCCCCGTGTCTGCGTGGGTTTCCTCTGGGTGCTCCGGTTTCCCCGACAGTCCAAAGACATGCAGGTTAGGTTAACTGGTGGCTCTAAATTGACTGTAGGTGTGAATGTGAGTATGAATGGTTATTTGTCTCTATCTCAGCCCTGCAATGACCTGGCGACTTGTCCAGGGTGTACTCTATCTTTCACCCATAGTCAGCTGGGATAGGCTCAGGATAAGGCTCAGTAGGACAGAATAAGCGGCTAAAGATAATGGATCGATGGACAGTTTACAGGGATATGTCTAGTACAGATGTATCATACATATACGTCAATAGTTTAATCAAATAATTCAATTTAATTTTACAAATCGTATTACATTTGGAATATCAGTCAAAATAATTGCAATTAGATACATTTTTGTTTAAATTGTGCAGCCCTATTATATACCAAACAACTGCAGTCATGACTTTTCCACACTTTTTTTCAACATTTCACAACTTTTACCAGCAAGAAATATTTAGCCACAGTAAGACACAATTAAGTTGTAAAACTACACAGTCCTGGATTATTAAGTTCTTCATTGTGTCGATACTTGTAGGCTATAGAAGCCCTTGTAATCGTACAGGAGAATTTCAGATGTTCAATAAAGCCAACAACTTCACCTCTTCTTAAAGGCTACAACGAGTAATACACAGGCTTTTAGTCCACAGACTTTGTCAGCTCATAATTCAAATTTGTCCTAAGAACTTGTTGATGGCTAATAACGTTAATAACGCAAATATCTGGGTTCTTGCCATGAAAAGTGGAATTAACCTTACCTTGTCTTGTTGCATTCGGTCAATGTTTTCCTCTGCAACACCTCGCTTTCGAAGAAAATCCTATAAACCATTGTCATGCGACATTTGCTCTGCCATTTCCTTGGTTTCCTGGAAATAAATATGTTTTGTTGCTTCATCAACAATCGTCAGTCTCCTTGTTAACTGCGCTACCTGTATGCTAGCTTAACAACAATAACAACAACAACAACTCAATTATGCATGCCAGCCATGTCAGCTTTTCTGTTGCCACGGTCACGAAGTCACATGGCAAAACGTAACAAACCCACAGTCGTAAATGAACCAAGTGTTTTATTTACTCATAGACATATGTATATGAATTTACCTCTTTGTGGATGTGCAGTTAGTGGTTCTGAGTGAAGCAGTGGCCAATGTGGCGCCTTTCCTTATCTCGTAATTATGAGATAAGGTGTCTAATTTTTTTTTCCAGTGAATGCAATGCGCTTCCGGACCTTCCTGCAAAGTTCTACCAAAAACTGCAATATATTCAGAACTCTGCAGCTACATTTCTAACTCATACTAAACACTCTTTCTTTCTTTTCTTTTTTTTTTGTAAAGCAAACTTGGGAAAGTGAAAGGAATTAAAAAATACATTAATAATAATAATAGTTGATTAGTTAGAAATGTTCAACACACTGTATTTAACAACTGACATCTCTTTGTCTCCTTCCTGCTGAGGGTTTTATTTATTTATCTTATAAAAATGTTTCTTTGCAGCTGAAATGTTGAATGTTCTGTATATTAGATGAAGAAAAGCTGCATTTTAGTGTCTGAACATTCTTGTTGGAAGCTTCTGGAAAAACTGTTTTAAACTCCTCAGGTTGGGAAAAATCATAAAGTGTCCATGTAGAAGGTGAATTATGTTTGCTTTGTACGTTTAAGTCGTTATATCGAGGGCCAAGTGGACCAGCCCTGTTTGACTCTGCAAATATGATATCTGATGAATTTGCACAAGTTTTCAGGATGAAATTAAATTAATTAATCTGTAGTTTAAGTAATTAAAACTGGTGACCATGAACACTGTGTAAAATAATTTAAATGAGCAAGATGTATATTTTCCAATTGAACAAATTATTTATATTTTGCAAACTGAAAAGTAGCATCATAGGAAGTCAGAAAAATGCAGTGTGGAAAGAAATCACTGCTGAGGTCAAGAGCATTTCCATCAACAATCAAAGTTCAGCTGATGGTTCAATATTTAACTTCTACATCCATGAAATATAGAGCCGACATTTTGTCCTCCATAAAGTATTCTAATATAATCGCTTATATCAGAAATCTTTACATCTCAGGGAAGAAAAAAGCAAACTGGCCACCAAAAAGAACATGGTTGTGGAGATTTTTGTTGTTCTTTAAAAACATGTCCTCATTTTAATGAAGTTTCAGTTTAATCAGAACCAGGCATCAGTGGTGTTCAGCCTTCAGCTAGACAAACCGGCCTGGAGGCCCAGAGAGCCAGGAAACCCTGAGCTGAGAGACAGACAGAGAGAGAGAAAAAGTAAGTGTCCTCCGCTCCCTGTGCTGACACACCATCAACCTGGATGCTTTGGGAGACAAAAGCAAATTAATAACCACTTGTCCCTCTCCATAAAAAAATCCCTGCACGCCTCACAACCCCTCTCACAACTTACAGATGTCGAGGTCTTCTAATAGAGCCAGATGTGCTATTATTGAGATTTAATGACTGGCAAAGCTCTTGTTTAAATATGTGACTCAATAATCCTGTAACCTGTCTAAGAGCAAATTGGTGAAACGAACCATTGCTTTTAATTATGGCACCAATAGCAAGTAGAAAACTTCTGTGAGACTGAGCGAATATAAAGGACAATCTGTTGGTAAAACAGGACTTAACAGTTGGTGTGAGGTTCAAGATATGGTTCATGAAAAAGTAATTTGATGAGAGAGAGAGAGAGAGAGAGAGAGAGCAGTGAGGTGTCAGTGAGATTTGCATGAACAGGACGGAATCGTTTCATTTCTCCCAGAATAGAGCAGAAACTTCACCAGATGTTCAACTTCCTTCAGTCAAACTCACTGAAGCACAAAACACAGCACTGAATCTACAGCTAATCACACTCTCTCATCACACTGATCATCACTATTAACTCCAATAAAAGAACAGACAACGTCCAAAATTCAGCTTTATTTCAGCACAAACTACAGGAAGAGCAACAGGACAGTGAAGAGAGGAAAGACAGAAATGTCAGCATTGTGTAGAATTGAAACTCTATTGTAGATGGATCATAAGCAGCTCCATGTTAAACTCTATCTTGGATCCACTAGCCTTCACACTGACTCTTTCTGAACGTGACTGGATGATTGACGTTGTTATGGGAGACCGTGCAGCTGAACTCCTCCCCCTTTTCCCAGAGGTCTTTGCTGAGGGTCAGGGTGCTGCTGCGGCTGTAACGGCCGTTCTTCTCTACTTCTGCGCTGCTCAGAACCCCGTTCTTCACCTCTGAGCCGTCCACTGTCCAGCTCACCAGCGCCCCCTGTGGAGAGTAGCCAGACAGCAGGCAGAGCAGCGAGGCCGATCCCTCAGACAGCTGCAGAGGGGACGGAGGGAGCAGAGACACGGAGGGAGCTGTGGAACCCGCTGGAGAGGAGAAATACACAAACACATCATAGACACCTCATTCACACACAATTAGAAATGAGGATGAAATATTTCTGGAACTTTGTGGAACTGACTGATCTTACAGAGGAATTAAGTTGAATAAAGTCTGACTTCATGACTGAGTTTCATTCACTACTTTATTATGTGACATCAGTTTCAGTGCAGCAACAAAACAAACATGTTCCACTCTGTAATTTATCTGGGAAAATAATTTTACAACAAGTTTTATTACTTTATAGTTCAAACCTTCAGCACATTTAACTGCAGCAAATACAAATGTAGCTGATGACAGAAATATTCATCGTTTAACACAAACACACACAGCAGCTTTCATCTGGATTTTACATCAGCACACAGTCACTATATTTATTAAATGTTTATTATAGAGTAACTGCAGAGTTATTGCATGTTGAATTTATCGCAAGAGTGTAATTATTACATATTTAACATCAATAATTGTGTATTTATTTAATGTTTAAGAACATTGATATGGGATCTGTTCTGATACTGAAATGTATTCCTCATCAGAGCAAAATAACACACAAGAAAATCAACTATGCAATTACAAACAAAATAATCTGTTCACTTTACGTTTATTTATACTTTAGTTCGTGAAGCCCGAAATTAATTTCTTGCTTAAAGAAGAAAACACACTTACTGTTCACGATGAGTTTGGAGCCTCCCCCAAAAGTCCACCACAGTGATACATTCTAATGAAACCGTCGTACAAAAACCTCCATCACACTGCAGTACACACACACATACACACACACACACACACACACACACACTTTGCATTATGAGTCCATGCTTCAGTGCTCTGCGAGTGTTTATAGCCCTGTGACTTTAACACTTCATGACTGAGAGCTGCTGCTCAGCAACTTCACCCACAGCAACCATGACTTTGATCAGCGTCTTCATCTGCACACTGGCCCTCTGGACTCAAGGTGAGAGTTTAACATCAACTCACAGCCTCACACACTTCATTTCATACGAATTCTACACCACTTTAGAGCTTACAAACACAATCTATGTTTCTCTTCAGGATCCAGAGGTCAGGTGACTGTGACTCAGACTCCTTCAGTGCAAACTGTTGCTCCAGGAAACACAGTCACCATCAACTGTAGAACCAGTAGCAGAGTGGATGGTGGTAACTATCTCGCCTGGTACCTGCAGAAACCTGGAGAAGCTCCTAAACTCCTGATCTACTTGGCTACTTACTTACAGTCAGGGACTCCAGCTCGTTTCAGCGGCAGTGGATCGAATACTGACTTCACTCTGACCATCAGTGGAGTCCAGACTGAAGATGCAGGAGATTACTACTGTCAGAGTGATCATTATATCAGTAATAGCAGTGTGTTCACACAGTGTTAGAGCGTCGTACAAAAACCTGGGTCAGTGAGAGTGCACAGAGAAGCACTGCTGCAGCTGGGAGCGACTGCAGGTGCTGAGGGGGAGGATGTGATACAGCACAATGACACACACTGTGGACGAGAGAAAACACACCACACTAACTCACTAATACACACACATCTGTGAGAGGAGTCCACCTTTCTCAGCTGTGGACAGACAAACAAAGTCCTGATCATTCTGATTCATTGCTTACTAATTATCTTTATCCCATTTTACACATTTATACAGTTAATATTTTATTTTAATAACTTTAATATTCATTATATAGAGCCATATTGTAGAGCTGAGGCTGACATTTAAAAATTAAACAACATTTCTATTTTTCTTCTCATCATAATGCATCACAGTTGAAGTGTATTTCAGAATCAAGTCATAAAACACAAAGAAATGGTGAATTGGTAATAATTCTGCCAAAGAATTCTCCTTCTACTCTACACGCCATCAGAGTTGCTCCAGGATTGATTACATGTTTGTGTCCTCTTCTCTTATTAGTAATATCCCACATGTTAAAATGCTCCCTATCCTTTTATCTGACCATTCCCCCATTATTTGCAATTTTGTCCCACCTGGCCGGCCCCCAAAACTGAAAAGATGGCGTTTTAACACTAGTTTACTCACTAATTTGGATTTTCTAGGAAAACTGAAACATCACCTTGTTGATTTTCTGGAGCACAATAGGGAATGTAATAATCTACAACTACTATGGGAAGCATGTAAATGTGCTATTAGGGGGTTTTGCATATCTTTTTCATCTTTCCAGAAGAAAATGAGAAATAAAAGGTTTTCTGGGTGGCACGGTGGTGTAGTGGTTAGTGCTGTCGCCTCACAGCAAGAAGGTCCTGGGTTCGAGCCCCATGGCCGGCAAGGGCCTTTCTGTGTGGAGTTTGCATGTTCTCCCCATGTCCGCGTGGGTTTCCTCCGGGTGCTCCGGTTTCCCCCACAGTCCAAAGACATGCAGGTTAGGTTAACTGGTGACTCTAAATTGACCGTAGGTGTGAATGTGAGTGTGAATGGTTGTCTGTGTCTATGTGTCAGCCCTGTGATGACCTGGCGACTTGTCCAGGGTGTACCCCGCCTTTCGCCCGTAGTCAGCTGGGATCGGCTCCAGCTCGCCTGCGACCCTGTAGAACAGGATAAAGCGGCTAGAGATAATGAGATGAGATGAGAAAAGGTTTTCTGAGCTTGACCTAGAGGTGTACACTTTGGAGAGAGAGCAAAGTGAACAGTTCTCCGAAGACAAGGCAAATTCGCTTTCTGTTTTAAAGAGTGAATACAATACCTTATCCCTCCAGAAATCTGAACTTATTATACACAGAACTAAACTAAAATATTACTTTCATGGAGATAGGCCTAGTCGACTTCTTGCCTGGAGGCTGAAACAAAATGAAGCGAGAGCTTCAATAAATGCCATCAAAGACAAACATGGTAAGGTAATAACCAACCCTGTTTGGGTGAATGAGCTTTTTCGTTCGTTTTATAAAGATCTTTATTCTTCAGATATAACTTTTAATCAGCAGAAATGCGCAGACTTTCTCAATAGATTCTCATTACCTAAGCTTGATCCTTCTGAAGCAGATTTTCTTGAGAGGCCTGTCACTTTAGAGGAGTTGAAGAGAGCTGCTGAATCACTTCATAAAGATAAATCTCCTGGCTATGATGGGATCCCTCCAGAATTATATGTTGCTGTATGGGATACTGTAGGACAGCTTGCTTTAGATTCAATCAATTTTGCAATAAAAAATAACACATTTCATAGGTATCAGAAGACTGCTCTAATTACCCTCCTCTTGAAAGGTGGCCAAGACCCACTTGGCTGTTCAAGTTATCGTCCCATTTCATTGATTTGTGGAGATTTAAAATTGTATGCCAAAGTGCTCGCCAATCGGGTAGATACAGTGATCGATAAATTAATTCACTTTGACCAAACCGGCTTCATGAGAGGAAGGCTGGCTGCTGATAATATCCGTAGGCTCTTTCACATTGTTGATGTAGCACAAACTCTTCCAGTTGATTGCGCCGCTCTGTCATTAGACGCTGAGAAGGCTTTTGACAGGCTAGAGTGGCCATTCCTGTGGGAAGTTCTTAGGCAGTTTGGATTTGGCCCCAAATTTATTTCCATGATTTGGACCCTTTATAATAACCCCCTAGCCTCCGTAATAACAGGTAGTCACCAGTCCTCACCCTTCTCCTTACAGAGAGGGACGAGACCAGGCTGTCCTCTCTCTCCACTCTTATTTGCACTTTCAGTGGAACCTCCTGCACAGGCAGTTAGAGAACACAAACATATCTCGCCAATTACCATACATGGTACAAAACACTTTATTTCTCTTTATGCAGATGATATTCTGCTCTTTCTCTCTGATATAGAAAGTTCAGTCTCTCATGTACTATCCTTGTTTGAGGAATTCAAGGAATTAGCTGGCTATAAAATAAATTGGTCAAAGTCAATTCTACTCCCTATCAATTCTGAAGCAAAAAATATTCCACTTCCCCCTGGTATTCCCTCTAATTCTACCATGCACTACCTTGGTGTGGATATCTACACAACTTTATCTAAAACAGTTAATGATAATGATACAAAAATGCTCCAGAAGATCAAAGGTGATATGCAAAGATGGAGTATTCTACCTTTGTCTTTACAAGGGAGGATCTCCATTATTAAGATGAACATATTGCCCCGGTTAATTTTTTTATTTTTTATGTTACCAGCCCCCCCTCCTGCAAAATTTTTTGATCAAGTTCAATCTATGACTTCCAAATTTTTGTGGAACGGCAAAAGGGCGAAAATTAGATCAACTACCTTGCAACATCCTAAGTTAGAGGGAGGGCTAGCCATCCCAAATTTTACATTTTATCACTGGGCTTTTCAACTCCAGGCGTTGCGTACTTGGACAAATGTGAATTCTAAAGTACCTTGAGCGTTATAGAGGAAGCCATAGCAGCACCCCATCGGTTGCAGGATCTTTTGTATATTAAACAGAAACACAGGAACATAAGTGCCAGGCTAGGAAGTATAATTTCATATTCCCTCTTGGTATGGTGTAAAGTACAGAAACTTCTTGGCAATATGCCTATGTTTCATAAACTAACCCCCTTGTGGAATAATCCCCTTATTTTAACTGTGGATAAACCTTTCAAATTTGTTCCCTGGGCAGCGAAGGGTGTCAACACTTTAGAAAATATATATGGTGATAATGGTCTTCTTTCCTTTCAAGATCTGAGACAAATGTTTGACCTTCCAGTCTCTACATTTTTTCTTTATTTAAGATTAAGGTCTTCATTGGTGGCATGTGGCTTGAAGTGTGATGCACAAATACAGACACACCCACTGTCGGAGTAGTTCAGCACCAGACAGTGGTCTCGGGGATGGGTCACAAGGGTATACAACACACTCATACGCTCTCAATGTAAACCACTACCCATCACAGGCATTTGGGACAGGGAACTTAAAAACACTGAGCCAAATTGGCAAAGAATATGGGCGAATATAAACAACACATCCAGGAATTTAGGCCACCAGCTGGTCAACCTTAAAATAATCCATAGATGTTATGCCACACCTTATAGATTATACAGAATGGGTTTAAGTTCTAGTCCTGATTGTACTTTATGTTCAAACTCTGCTGTGGGAACAGTATTGCACATGTTCTGGGAATGTGATAAAGTTAAAACTTTATGGACTCGTGTGTGTGATATCATGAGTAAAATACTTTGGTGTATGATAAACCCAGATCCATGCCTATGTCTGTTAAACGATGACACTGTATTGAGTTTCAAAGTAATTTATAGGAGATTCCTTTTTTGTGCATTTACAGCAGCTAAAAAATCTATTCTAGAATACTGGTATAATCAAAACATAAATCTAGTTAAAACCTGGTTGATCAATGCAAAATATATGGCTAACTTGGAGGACTCCACAGCTCGGCTTAACCGGGCAAAACCCGAAACTGTGTCTGAGTGGTCATATTTTGTGTTTGAATTGAATGAGCGCCTTAGAGGCCAGTAATGTATTCTGTAATTTTCTCTCACCATTCTCCGGTTTTATTTTCTCACTCAATTATTGGTGTCCCTCCTCCTTTTTTCTTTTTAATTTTTAGTCAATGTAGTGTGCAGCAATTTTTCCCTGGTTTTGACTTCTGTTTGTTAATGTGATGACGGATATGTTTCTTGGTTTGTTGTTATTTTGTTGTGTTTTGTCTCAAAACTCAATAAAAATGTGAATCATAAAAAAAAATAAAACACAAAGAAAGACAGGGAGGGACCTGAGAAAACAGACAGAGAAGAAAAGTGCAGTGAGCAGAATGATGCTAAAACATATGTCCATGAAATTCCAAGCATCTCTCCTTAAATTACATGAAACTGGGACGATGGCTGGCAGAAAATTTCATATTTTCCAAACTGTCCCACTTTAGCAATAGATTTCACTCACTTTCTTTCCTTCCAGGTCACTAGAGGCGTCACGAGGGACATTTTGTAGGTCAGTGTGTGTAAACACGGTGTCAAACACATTGGAAAGAGAAAGTGAGACATATTGACACTTTACACAACATGTCAAAGGCAACATACTGAACAGAACTCGAGTTCGTCAGTGGAAAAAACCCAAATGAAGACATTCTGATATGGATTCGTTCCCACTGTTCACAAACACAGACATCATGAATCACCTGCTAAATGGGAAAAGTGCTGATACCTTGGAACAAATATAAGCAAACAAGTCACTTAAATTCTAAAATCACTTCATTTGTGATCATCTTGACCACCTTCTTCCTCTTCCAAAAGTATCTGCACCTTCCCCTCACGACTGTCTCAGCTTCAGTCTCACCCTATTGAACGCTCGCTCCATTACCAAAAAAGCCTCACTGCTCTATGACCTCATCACCCAGAAAAAAGTGGGCAAGATTATTTTTTTTTTCTGACAGAAACTTGGCAGGAACCTGATGACGACTTACATTTAAACATGAAGGCTCCCCCTGGCTACACCTACCGATCAAATCCCAGATTAAAAGGAAGAGGGGTGGCTTGGCTGTGCTTTATCAGTCTGATTGAAAAGTTAAAGAACTTTCACTATTCCATGAAACATCTTTTGAATATTTTGCTCTGAAGGTTGTCTCCTCCCCTCCTGTGCTGTTGTTATTCATCTATCACCATCCTAAAGCTGCTGTGAGCTTCTTATCAGACTTTAATGAACTCCTTACAATCAGCTCATCCCTTTGTCCTGCCATAATTTCACTTGGTGACTTTAAAATCCATGTTGACACTCGCTCCTCCTGCACATCCGAGTTCTTCTCAGTGTTAGAGTGTTTTAACATGATACAGCATGATGGCTTTCCAACTCACGTTTATGGTCAGATTCTTGATTTGATCTCTTCTACTGTTTTGAGTGATATCTCCGTCTCTTGTTCAGTTTTTGGTATCTCTCATCATAAATGTATTGAATGCAGCTTTCAGCTTGCCTCGACTCCTCCTTTGGAGAAAATCTCTGCCACCTTTCGTAATCTCAGGTCTGTCGATTCCAATCTGTTTGCTTCTTCTCTTCAGTCCTCATCCCTATCTGACTTACAAAAACTCTCCTCCACTGGCTTCCTTTTTTTATGTCATGATTTCTGTATTGTTCAATGATCGAACACCTTTAAAGAATACGCATGTTCTCGCCACCCTGCTCTTAGGGATGGGAATCGAGAACCGGTTCTTGTAGAGAACTGGTTCCCAGTAGTTCAATTCCTTGGAATTGTTAGTCTGCTTGCCTAATGATTCCCTTATTGGTTCCATTGATGTGAGGACACATTATGATGATGTCATACCCATGCGCCATATTTGGTTCAGAAGAATCCAACATGGCATCAATTCAGAAGCGCTCTAAAGCGTGGTTATATTTCACTAGGAAAGATGACAGTAGGGCCACTTGCAACACGTGCAAAGCTTCAATTACAATAAAAGGGGAAATACAACCAACATGCTCAAACATTTGAATACACAGCATGCAATTAATTTGCATGAATCTTGCTACGTGTTTGATATGCTGCTTAGCGGTGATTCTCAAAGCGGAGCTTTCAACACAGCGTCCTCCGTCTTAAATGTTGTGTGTAACGTTAAACTCTCCTGGTCCTGTTGATTGTGTTCATGTTAGCACCATTTCGCTGTGTCAACCTGCTGTCACTATACTGTATGAATAACCTCTATCTCCTATCAACATTTAGTTGATGAGGACGGCCAGAGTCTGAGTGGCTCAGAGGCTGGTTCAGAGTCTAGCTCTCACACACCGTTAGCTACCCCTTTCATCGAGGCAGGGAAGAGTAAAATGACCGAGGCGAAAATAAATGAATGTCACCGAGCAGTGACTAGATTTGTGGTGAAAGTTTTGCACCCCTTTGCCACGGTGGAAGCCCCTGAATTTCATTCGGATAATTTCCTGCATATTATCTGGCATGGCTCAAATGAATAGATCGGCAACTTTAGACAACTTTGAAATTAGAATTGCTGATATTTTAACCAGTACAGTTCTGTTTCATTCATTCCCATTACATATTCTCAGTAGGGAGATGACAAAGACTCTGAACTCAAAATACCATCCCCCAAACAGAGACAGTTTAACAAGCCATCTGATCCCTGCTTGGTATGGGGTTGAAAAGAGCAATCTGATCTCAGACCTGAAACAAGTCACAAAGGCAGCCATCCCAGCTGATGGTTGGACAAGTTTTACTCAAGACCATTACCTCACTGTAACATTGCACTATATCAGGGAAGGTCAGAATAAGGAAAAAGTCCTCAAAACCAAAGCAGTGTATGAATCAGAGACAGGGACAGCTGTGGCAGAGGAGATTGAGGGGGTCCTGGAGGAGTTTGGAGTAAAAGAGAAGGTTGTGGCAGCCACTGTGGATAATGCAGCAAATCTGGATGTAGCTGTGAAAAAGCTGAATATTATCAAGTTTCCATGTTTTGCGCACATGCTAAACCTTGCAGCTCAGAAGCTGTACACCTGCAGTACAATTTCCGACTGGGTGGCAAGGATCCGTTCTGTGATTGTATGGATGAAGAGATCCCACATGGCAAAAGTAGTCCTCAAGGAGAAGCAACAACTCTTCGGTCAGAGTATTTTAAATACTGTAATCAAAGCCAGCCAAAATGTAAATGAACAGAGTAGGGTCAATCTAAAATTATAATGATAATATAATGTTGTTTTCTAATCTCATCATGTCATATGTGTATTGTTTGTGTGCCTTTCAGAGCTGCCCCAGCACATGCTCTTCTTAGATGTGAGGACAAGATGGAACTCTCTGTTTTTGATGATGGAGAGGTTCTGTGAGCAATTTTCTGCCATCCAAGCTGCAGCGATAGACCCAAGGCTAAGAAAGCCCATGGAGAAGGAGAAATTGGCCAGAATTGGCAATGAGGACCTGAGGAAAGCAGAGGAGTTTGTGCTGCTGATGCGGAAGCATTACACATCTACACTTGCAGTCTGTCGCGAAAAAAGTCCGACCTGTGGCTAGATACTGCCCATCATTCAGAAACTGCACAAACATTACACAGTGCAGGCAGATGACTCTGCATTCACCAGGGGCATCGAGGAAACATTTGGAATGATCTTTCTAAACGTTACAAGAATGACAACATCCAAGCATTCCTGGAGGAAGCAGCTGTATTAGACCCCAGATTTAAATCCAGAATGGATTTAAAACACACCACACTAACTCACTAATACACACACATCTGTGAGAGGAGTCCACCTTTCTCAGCTGTGGACAGACAAACAAAGTCCTGATCATTCTGATTCACTGATTACTAATTATCTTTATCCCATTTTACACAGTTAAGTATTTATTATAGTTATAATTTGTTGTATATATAATTTACTATGATACAATATTATTATTGTTTGTCTTTCTTTTTTACTGTCCAGTGTCCTTAGGTACCTTGAAAGGCACTTATAAATAAAATGTATCATTATTATTATTATAACTAGATATCAAAACGAGTAACTACCTTCGAGTTCTCTCGAGAACAGGGAAAAACTTCTACCCATTTAGAGAATTTGTCCACAATCAAGATGACAAAAATCAAATGAGAAAGGAAGAGCGTATGTCTCATGCAGAATATCAGGCTGATATTGATTGAACACACAGAATAACCACAGAGGTGTGATAATATTATAAATTATAAAACAAGAACCGTCTGAGGGTTTAGAACAAAAAACACCAATAAAGATCCCTAGAGGGCTGGAGGGAAGAGATCAGACCTGATACTAGTAGTATGTACGATTTTTTAGACAGACAATATCAATGTCATCCCAAGTGTCATCCCGAGAATTAAGGAGGCGTGCGAGAGCGTGACCTACATTATCAAAAGAGGATGTGACACGAATTTCGAGATTGTTAGTAGAACAGAGAATAAATAGTCATATGTTAATCTAATTATCTATTAAATTACTGATTAATTAATTTAATGGGTCTGTCAATTTTACAACCATCAAACCATCAAAGCACATGCGGAGACAGCCCCCAGACACGCAAGTAAGCCTTGCCTAATGTTTTAATGTTTTGGATAAAAACGCACAATAATGCATTTCCCCCCCCTCACGTTCCCCAGAGGCCGTGCCCCGGTGTCCACAGGCACAGAGGTGGAAGGGCTTGAAGTGAGCCGGTGACCCAGGGGCGGAACAAAGGGTGCTTCCGAGGGAGTGATAAGCGACCACCATAGCGTCAGTCCAGGTCAAAGGATGTTGCAGTGGAGGAGGTTTTGTGTCTAGAATGACAGCCTTGAGAAAGTTCAAAACTTCAAAAGTTCAAATACTTAAGTGTCCATACAATATTGCAACTTGGTTCTGGAAGCCTTAAAGCCCTTATGCGCCAGATGTTGAAGCAGGCGCAAGTGTCAGTGTCTTGGCAGATTTCTGGTGACTCAGCAGACACCAGAACACACAGACCACAGAGTCCTGAGGGAGGGAGAAGGTCACAGAGCGCGTTATGAATTACAGCTGAAAAAAAAAACAGCAGGAGAGTCAAATGAAACCTTGAGTCCAAACGCTATCTCCTCATGTGCATGAAAAAAAAGGCAGAACAGAGATCATTAATGGCAGGAACCTGTGATATTACAGAAGAAACAATCAATTCATATGTAAATCTTGTGTAAAGTGTCTCACCACGCCTTGCTCGAGAAGAGACTGTAGGATGACATGGATCCAGAGAGAGAGATATTGCTAATTATAAACAGGATGCACATGAATAGTTTCATGTCAATTTAAACAAAGATAAACCCAAGTCTCCGATTTATAAACAAAAAGTTATTCAAGTAAACGTTTGTTAACTGTTTCTTGCTGAAAAAAAATTATGGTTAACTAAATACATTAAAAGCCTATCCATTCCATATCCTCTGTGGTTTTTAAAGGCAAAAGTATGGAGGTTTAAAACTCCGCAAACAGTTAATCAGAGCATTTCATATCAATAGTTCGAAATTAGGAGGAACATGGTTAAGCTTAGCCTCATAAGTAGCAATAAGTTTAAAGAAAGATAAGGAGATAAAAAAACAGGGCAAATTGAAATGACAAACAATTTCACTGAATGTAATTTGAATAAAATTGAATAGCTGATAAGCACTCTTCTATTGGATTCGATATGTGACAGAGACTGAAAATACATTTTTAATTCAATTAACAGTATTAATGAGAATGACAATTGGTTGTCTTGGACATTTTGACTTTATGTATATGGAATTTACCTAATAATATAAAGAGATTACTTATTAAATTTATTATTGTGAGAAAGTGCCAAAAATAATGATTTTCTCTGCTCATTGCAGATTTCTGTGGCTGTCCTTGCCCGCTGTTCTTGCATGAGTTGTTTATATTATAGCTATCTGTAACAGTCTGGGAGTCTTATCTCAATGTTCACTGAGAAAAGAGACAAAGCATATTGCTACGGAACAATTATTCAAAATATTATTTATAATAATAGGACGACAATTATTCAAAAAATGTCAAAAATGAAGTAAAGAGCGGGTTAGCTCGTTGTTGAACTAATTTCATGCTTCCCAGACAAGACAAGTCCACATTTCGCTAAAACGTGTCAGAAACAGGAGTATATAGGATATTTAAAGGTTAGAATTACATATGATTAATAAAAATACCACTACACCAGCGGCGGTGAGAGCGCCGAATCCTAACCACTAGACCACCACACGATCAGTTTAAAATGTTTTAGATCAACATTAAACATTAGGTTAAACATTAAACTTTTCGGCATTTCCATTCACACGTAGGGTAAAAATATTTGATGCCTTTTATTATGCCTTTAAACAGGAAGTGGTATAATACTCGATATTTTAAAAGTGATTCCTGATAAATATCTTCAAATCTGAAAGTGATATTTGATTTGGCTGAATTAATCAAACTCTAAGCCTTAAATATATTTCTTCTGTTTTTACCATGTCTGTTTAATTTAAGTGAACGTTTTTTTTTAAATGGTTTTTGTGCTGTATTTGCTTGTACAGTTATTTCATTATTTAAGGTCTGAACGCATAGAATTACTGCCCAAATCTGATGAGACGAGAGTTTTGCCCTAAAGAGCTGCTTTTTCTTTCATCCAGTGCGCATGCCCAGTTCACAAGCATCATGGGAACTGGAGTTCTCATGTTATTTTGCCGTCACATACTTCGTATTCATCATTTATAAGATCTAGACATGAAACTGCATTAATAGCTGCACTATTAATTATTAAAAAACACATTAATAGACTTGTAGAGTGCTCGCGGACCACTCGTGACTTTCCTGATAACCTTCCAGTTACAAGTTTCAGACTATCAACACACAAGGAATATAAAATAAAATGCAGATGATCTACTCACCAAACGCTGAAACTAATTGATTAAGAAGCAGATTTTTCCTCTGATGATGTTAAGGGAAGAGGATCTCTTCTCTTGGGTTTCTAACAGTGATGAGATTCACAAACGATTCGGATCTTCTTCGGGACGAAACATAAATGACTCGATCGAGCGAATCGATACAGACACATGGACTGCATTTGTTGAGTTCATGCACACGTAATGGGTTGAGGAAAGTTCATACTTTAATTTCATGCAGCATGAAAGTGTGATTATTGTTTACAATTTGAAAACAGGAATACAGATAAGGTTTCCGTAGTTTCTGAAGAATCAAGAGTGAATCAAGTAAATTGATTCACACGCATGCGCGTGTGTTCTAAAGAATCGATTCAGTGAAGCTTTCGTTGAGATTAAAATGCACAATATACAGAATGTCCGTATTTTATACGGATTTGATTCAATAAACATAGTATACGGGCGTACAAATAAAGTTATACGGATTCTTTTTAACAAAAAACACCTTCAATGTTTATTTAGAGCTATAATCAATTCCCACGATGATAAAAGAGCACATAACATTCACACTTTGTAGTTTTTTGTCAAACAGTGAAGCTTTGTATTCATTCTTAAAGTTTATTGAATAAAAAGTACCTGGGATATATTACTGTTAATTATCATTCAAATTTTAGGTAAATCATTTTAATTTGCATCTTATAAGGACTTTATAAGGGAAATAAGGATTTTGGAAGTTGGTTATACAGGTTTGACTGACCAAAGGTTTGACATTTATGCACACCAGGAACACAGTTCTGACTGTTCATGTCCAGAGTACTGATTTGTTGTTTCATTATTTTGTGCATATCCAGTAATGCCTTATATAAATGCTAAAACAATTAAAGATACATTACACAGCTCCCAGAGATTGCAAATACCTGGATGAGGATAAATCAAAACTGAGCCGGCCAAATTGTCTAGAATCTGTGTAGAATGCTAAACCACATCCAATCCCGTGGGTTTTTCTCGGGGTCCGGGTACCTTAATACAATAATACAATTAATATAATACAATTTTCCCCCCATGGTGGCTGCACGAAGGAATCAAAGATTAAAAGCGCGCTCTTCTCGTGACAGCTCTTTCACTTCACGAGGATCGCCGTCCCATAAACAAATTACGAGGTTTACCAGTCTTCCCGTGGCTCTACCAAGCCCCGTCACGTCCCGTAAACAAGAGTCTAAAAAGTCTACGAGGTTCCCCAAAACATCCTGTGCCTCTACACGAGGTTTACCAACCTGAATTATAAACAACTGGGTCTCTTTTCTTTTTTTGAAATTACTACCAACCAGGCGGGAGTCTAACCAATCAAATTATACATTAAATATTAAATTTAAAATAATTTGCTCACCTGGTTGGCAGTATCCCACTTCTGACACCAAATTGTTGGGGTTCACCCAGAAAGAGACCCCGATTCCTTCGTGGGCCACCATCGGATCCGGGACGAAGTGACTGTGTGAATAAACTGGCATGCGAACTCTCTGGTTCCCCTGTCTGTTTCTATCGTTCTATCATTCGTCCCGGATCCGAGGGTGGCCCACGAAGGAATCGGGGTCTCTTTCTGGGTGAACCCCAACAGTAACGTAACCCAAAGGTGGAAGGAGGAAAGCGGTGAGGCATAAAGGTTCAACTTCTTCCCACTCTGTTTGGGCATGGACTATTTCTGTTACATTTATTTTTCTCAACCTTGTTGTTTGTTTTATTTGTCTGCTTATTTTTTATTTATTTGTTTATGTGATGCTGAAATACATTTTTTTAAATCAAATCAAATCATGCCTGAGCAACCGCCCTAACACGATGCATCTATGCTTTTAAGTATGCACAGCAACTCAGATATTTATAACAATTGTACTAAACTTCCAACAACAGTTATCAACTTCATTAAAGAATAGAAATTACACAAACCTGGTTAATGACAGCCATAATGTTGGCAATTTTGCACCCTGCTGCTCCTCCTTTCTTCCGGAACACTTTGGACAGTTTACCAGAGTAGTGGTCCAGGCTTGACATAAACTTTGGGATGAGCGGGACGGTGGTAATGCGGGTAAACTCTGCACAAATCTAAAAGTGTGTTTTAACAAGATAGAAAGACAGAGAGAGCACAGAAAAAGCTTAAAACAATTTCAGTATGCCAAAACATTGCAGCATAGCAATATATGTATCATGTCACTGCCAATGTGTACCACACCAAATGTGGGGGGTGTTGGTCGTGGCGGCGGGTATCGACTGTGGCAGCGGCATCAGCAGCTGCTGCTCCAGGCTGGGCTGACCAAAAGATGGTAGATGGTGGGCACCAGTCATGCTGATCATTATTATCCCCACCACTTTTCAAAACAAACTGACGCCCATGTGCGGCAGGTCGGTGTAGCAGTCAGGAGCAGTTGCTGCAGCTAGAGCCAACATTAGCAGTCCCAGCTGCTACACCGACCGGCTGTGGCTGGCAGTATATCCCAGGGAGGTGAGTGCCTGACTTAGCTCTAGCTGCGGCGGTTCAGTGGGAACTGGGGCTGGTCTGTAGCAGCCCGGGCAGGTGAGTGGAGTTGCTGGAATGAATGAATGAATGAATGAATTAATTAATTAATCCCATAACCCAAGCATACAGCCTTCACACCAGCTCACGTGACAGGTTGTGGCAGCTTCCCCAAACAGTGGTAGCTTTGCTGATGGAGGTGAGTGTCAGACTGACCCCGGTTACCACCGAGCTGCTGCGGTCAGGCACTCACCTCCCGCAGATATACTGCCAGCCGCAGCAGGTCGGTGTCGCGGTCGGGAAAGGTCAGTGGAAGCCGCCCTGAACCACATTGTCAGTTGGTGGGGTCTAAGCCCACGGTGGCGGGGTGCAGAGCAGCGCCGAGTCCCGGCCCACTCAGAGGTGAATTGCTCATGAGCTACTGGCACACAGTAGTAGGAAGGTCAACAGAAATAGCATAGGTTTTGTTATTTAGGCAAAAAAATTTATTTCCTCATTTTAAAGACCACCAAGACATATTTTAAATAGCTGAAAAAAGCAAAAGGGGACTTTAAGCTATACCACACAGGTCTATTTAGTATACAAAGCCAAGACAGTACACTTATAACATGCGCATTTCAGTTTTACCTCATGTTTGGAAAAGAGAGCCGGCCATCTGCTTTTGAATTCTGCGATGAAGGGCCTGTCTTGAAGCACTTTATACCGCTGATGAGCAAATGTTTTCTCCATCTTCTGTCTTATCACCTGATCGTTGTGCCTTTTCTTGACCTCGGACAGCAGTTCTTACTGCCCTCGTTCACGTTTTTCCTTAGCGTTATCCATCGCCCAGGATGCGTTCTTTAATAGTCACCCCGAGCGCCAAAGCAGTTGTAGCCGACTGTAACAGCCCCAACCGCTCAGTAACTCGACTAACGTTACAAGCATGGAACGCTCGCTCGAACGTTAAACAGTTTTCTCATCTTAGTGTCTTATAAGTGTCCGAGTGGCTTTATTATTGCATCCGTATTTGCCTGGTTAATCGAGTGAGCCTGCAAATCGCTAAGTTATGGAAACACAAACTATGGATCGTCAAGGAGTTAACTGTAACATTACCGGTTAAAATGCTTATAAAATAAAATACCTGGGTAAAGACACCAGAAAGCTAACATTAATGTGACATAAATAAATAAAAATAAGTAGTTACATTTGTGATTATCGGGGCATGGCACTGGTTGTCACACCATGTTTCTCCATGCAATGGGATTACACTGTTGAAAACAAAGATAGAATCTCAACTCCAACAAAATACTGTATTTCTTAACGAAATTATAACAGCTAAAAGGCATTTTCTTACCATTGTGTCAAGGATGGCCATGGATGGCTGTCCAAGCAGCATCGTGAGGGAAGGTAAAATGGCAGAGTTCAAGTTGTAATGGACGCACGGGGTCTCCTAAGGGACTCCAAAGGGACAAACGAAACTTAAAATCCCCATGTACACCTGACATTGCTGGTTTTTACTTTCAAACAGTGCAAGAGACTTCATTTGATAGAAAAAAAAACCTTGACTTTTTCAGTAATTTAAATGTAAGACTACGCATTATAGTCAACAACAGTGACATTTCATTTTTTTGAGTCTTTTGAATAATTTCCGAGTCTGTGTCTTGTGTTCTTCCAAAAGGAAAATGCTGGATTGTTTCAACTATTTTGAAGATATTCTAACTATGGCTGAAACGTTTCCTCGAGTAACTTGAATAATTTGATTACTAAAAATGTTTGATGTATATTTTTGCATCGAGGCTTCGTTTATTTCCTATCAGCTCACTGTGTTTTGCACGGATGATTATTACTGTGGCACAACGAGCTGCTGTGGATACGTGACGTGAAGGAGACGTCGGACATGATTTGATGGCACGGTTTGAAAAGAGCAGGAAGAGGGAGAAAACAGCAAGGGGTGAGGAGAAGAGTATGGGCAGAGAAAACGACAGAAAATGTCAAAAGTTTGGGATCATTTCAAGATAAAACAGAGCAACAAGTGTGTGGAGTGTATCTATTGCAAAGCCAAACTAGCCAACCACAACAGCACATCATCAATGCTACTGCACCTCCACACAAAGCATTCAGTCTGTGCATCCAGTCCACAGAGCAGATCCAAGACAAGCTAACGCAAATCATTATGATGTTCAGTAATTATGGATATGTGCAATGGCTAGTTAATCAATATAGTGGCTTGCTGTTGTGTTCATACAGCGTTTACTGATGTGGAAAAGTGTTTTGTGAGGAGAAGTTAAAAATCAGATCATGATGACGTGACATTAGCTTAGCGGGTGCTCGCTGAGTAACGAGCTGATTTGCGCTTCTCGTAGACAAAACAGTGTCGTGTAACAAGCAAAGGCTCACCAGATACCCAGTACATGTCTGGTATAATCCATACTGCTGTTATGTTAGCTGTTTCTCCAACAGCACTTACACTGATTCCATATTTGTTGTTTCACCCTCTCTCTCTCTCTCTCTCTCTCTCTCTCTCTCAAACACACACACACACACACACACACACACACACACACACACACACACACACACACACACACACCTCAGGGTGATGCATGAAATACCCAGGAGAGCAGAATATCAGGTGGAAGAGGCAACTGGAGCCTAAAATGTACCAATTCAATCTGATTATAGTGATCAGAGTCTGCAGGTGTAGGGTGTAGACTGTATCTTACAGTTTGATATTTAAGCCGAGTAAGAGATATCAATAATAATTAAGGAGCTGAACAACATTGCACTCACAACTGACATTTGCACAAGCATTGCTACAGAGGCATCTCTGGGGGTGACGTGTCACTTTCTCGGGCGGGATTGGGAAATGGAGTCCTACAGCCTGACAACACTGACCCTTGAAGAGACACACACAATTGGAAATATTGCACTGTGGATTGAGGACTGTATTGCCAAATTTGACATTTCAACAGAGAAAATCAAAGCTGTTGTTCACGACAATGGAACTAATGTTGTAGCAGCAGTGAAAATTTTAGCACAAAAGCACGGATTGGCATCAGTTCGATGTGCAGGTCACACCTTAAATGTGGTGCTGCAAAATGCTCTGAAGAGCAACCAAGCTATCTCCAAGTGTGTGACTGCTGCAAGATGGCTGGTCGAACATTTTAAGAAGAGCGAACTAGCATGCACCAAGGTAAAAAAAAAGTTGTGTTTGGGACATATGACACATATGATACTGGTAGGTCAATCTCGGACTTTAGAAAATATAGCATTTGTGTGTTGATGCAGTTGCATGAGAAAAGAACCTGAATGCAAAACCAAAGACACTCGTGTAGAATGTAGATCATGATCACCGAAAACTTCTGTGAGACTGAGCGAATATAAAGGACAATGTGTTGGTAAAACAGGACTTAACAGTTGGTGTGAGGTTCAAGATATGGTTCATGAAAAAGTCATTTGATGAGAGAGAGAGAGAGAGAGAGAGAGAGAGAGAGAGAGAGAGAGAGCGAGCAGTGAGGTGTCAGTGAGATTTGCATGAACAGGACGGAATCGTTTCATTTCTCCCAGAATAGAGCAGAAACTTCACCAGATGTTCAACTTCCTTCAGTCAAACTCACTGAAGCACAAAACACAGCACTGAATCTACAGCTAATCACACTCTCTCATCACACTGATCATCACTATTAACTCCAATAAAAGAACAGACAACGTCCAAAATTCAGCTTTATTTCAGCACAAACTACAGGAAGAGCAACAGGACAGTGAAGAGAGGAAAGACAGAAATGTCAGCATTGTGTAGAATTGAAACTCTATTGTAGATGGATCATAAGCAGCTCCATGTTAAACTCTATCTTGGATCCACTAGCCTTCACACTGACTCTTTCTGAACGTGACTGGATGATTGGCGTTGTTATGGGAGACCGTGCAGCGGAACTCCTCCCCCTTTTCCCAGAGGTCTTTGCTGAGGGTCAGGGTGCTGCTGCGGCTGTAACGGCCGTTCTTCTCTACTTCTGCGCTGCTCAGAACCCCGTTCTTCACCTCTGAGCCGTCCACTGTCCAGCTCACCAGCGCCCCCTGTGGAGAGTAGCCAGACAGCAGGCAGAGCAGCGAGGCCGATCCCTCAGACAGCTGCAGAGGGGACGGAGGGAGCAGAGACACGGAGGGAGCTGTGGAACCCGCTGGAGAGGAGAAACACACAAACACATCATAGACACCTCATTCACACAAAATTAGAAATGAGGATGAAATATTTCTGGAACTTTGTGGAACTGACTGATCTTACAGAGGAATTAAGTCGAATAAAGTCTGACTTCATGACTGAGTTTCATTCACTACTTTATTATGTGACATCAGTTTCAGTGCAGCAACAAAACAAACATGTTCCACTCTGTAATTTATCTGGGAAAATAATTTTAGAACAAGTTTTATTACTTTATAGTTCAAACCTTCAGCACATTTAACTGCAGCAAATACAAATGTAGCTGATGACAGAAATATTCATCGTTTAACACAAACACACACAGCAGCTTTCATCTGGATTTTACATCAGCACACAGTCACTATATTTATTAAATGTTTATTATAGAGTAACTGCGGAGTTATTGCATGTTGAATTTATCGCAAGTGTGTAATTATTACATATTTAACATCAATAACTGTGTATTTGTTGAATGTTTAAAAACATTGATATGGGATCTGTTCTGATACTGAAATGTATTCCTCATCAGAGCAAAATAACACACAATAAAATCAATTACACGATTATAAACATTAATAATCTGGTCAGTTTAAGTTTATTTATACTGTATTTCTTGATGCCTGAAATAAATTTCTTGGTAAAAGAAGAAAACACACTTACTGTTCACGATGAGTTTGGAGCCTCCACCAAAAGTGTACCACAGTGATACATTCTAATGAAACCGTCGTACAAAAACCTCCATCACACTGCAGTACACACACACACACACACACACACACACACACACACACACACACACACACGCACTTTGCATTAGCAGTCCATGCTTCAGTGCTCTGCGAGTGTTTATAGCCCTGTGACTTTAACACTTCATGACTGAGAGCTGCTGCTCAGCAACTTCACCCACAGCAACCATGACTTTGATCAGCGTCTTCATCTGCACACTGGCCCTCTGGACTCAAGGTGAGAGTTTAACATCAACTCACAGCCTCACACACTTCATTTCATACGAATTCTACACCACTTAAGAGCTTACAAACACAATCTATGTTTCTCTTCAGGATCCAGAGGTCAGGTGACTGTGACTCAGACTCCTTCAGTGCAAACTGTTGTTCCAGGAAACACAGTCACCATCAACTGTAGAACCAGTAGCAGAGTGTATAATGGCAACTATCTCGCCTGGTACCTGCAGAAACCTGGAGAAGCTCCTAAACTCCTGATCTACTATGCTACTACCTTACAGTCAGGGACTCCAGCTCGTTTCAGCGGCAGTGGATCGAATACTGACTTCACTCTGACCATCAGTGGAGTCCAGACTGAAGATGCAGGAGATTACTACTGTCAGAGTTATCATAGTGGCGATGTGTTCACACAGTGTTAGAGCGTCGTACAAAAACCTGGGTCAGTGAGAGTGCACAGAGAAGCACTGCTGCAGCTGGGAGCGACTGCAGGTGCTGAGGGGGAGGATGTGATACAGCACAATGACACACACTGTGGACGAGAGAAAACACACCACACTAACTCACTAATACACACACATCTGTGAGAGGAGTCCACCTTTCTCAGCTGTGGACAGACAAAGTCCTGATCATTCTGATTCACTGCTTACTAATTATCTTTATCCCATTTTACACAGTTAAGTATTTATTATAGTTATAATTTGTTGCACATATTATTTACCATTATACATGATTATCAAGTTAATATTTTATGATAATAACTTTAATATTCTATATATAGAGCCATATTATAGATCTGAGGCTGACATTTAAAATATAAACGACAATTTTTTTTCCTTCTGATCATAATGCATCACAGTTGAAATGTATTTCAGATTCAAGTCATAAAACACAAAGAAAGTCAGCGAGGGTCCTGAGAAAACAGAGAAGAAAAGTGCAGTGAGCAGAATGATGCTAAAACATACGTCCATGAAATTCCAAGCATCTCTCCTTAAATTACATGAAACTGGGACGATGACTGGCAGAAAATTTCATATTTTCCAAACTGTCCCACTTTAGCAATAGATTTCTCTCACTTTCTTTCCTTCCAGGTCACTAGAGGCGTCACGAGGGACATTTTGTAGGTCAGTGTGTGTAAACACGGTGTCAAACACATTGGAAAGAGAAAGTGAGACATATTGACACTTTACACAACATGTCAAAGGCAACATACTGAACAGAACTCGAGTTCGTCAGTGGAAAAAACCCAAATGAAGACATTCTGATATGGATTCGTTCCCACTGTTCACAAACACACACATCATGAATCACCTGCAAACTTGGCAAGAACCTGATGACGACTTACATTTAAACATGAAGGCTCCCCCTGGCTACACCTACCGATCAAATCCCAGATTAAAAGGAAGAGGGGTGGCTTGTCTGTGCTTTATCAGTCTGATTGAAAAGTTAAAGAACTTTCACTATTTCATGAAAAATCTTTTGAATATTTTGCTCTGAAGGTTGTCTCCTCCCCTCCTGTGCTGTTGTTATTCATCTATCACCATCCTAAAGCTGCTGTGAGCTTCTTATCAGACTTTAATGAACTCCTTACAATCATCTCATCCCTTTGTCCTGCCATAATTGCACTTGGTGACTTTAAAATCCATGTTGGCACTCGCTCCTCCTGCACATCCGAGTTCTTCTCAGTGTTAGAGTGTTTTAACATGATACAGCATGATGGCTTTCCAACTCACGCTTTTGGTCAGATTCTTGATTTGATGTCTTCTACTGTTTTGAGTGATATCTCCGTCTCTCATTCAGTTTCTGGTATCACTGTAAAAAAAATTCTGTTGTTTTTACGGAAAAAAACTGGCAGCTGTGGTTGCCAGAATAATAATGTAAAAAATACAGCAGAATGTAAAACACATTCCAGAGCAACCTATAAATTTTACAATTTAAAACCGTTATCCTTTACAAAATAACATTATAAAAATTACATGCTAAACTGGGAAATTCAACTTCCCTTTTCAGCCAAATTAGCATGACTATGCCTTTATTAAAGCCATTTTTTTTCCTGTCCAATTTACATGCGATGGTTGCTTATTTTACATCTAATCCCATTCAATTTCACTGAAAAAAAATCAGACACAAGGAATTATTAAACGGTAAAAGGCTCATTATAAGACAGTAATTTTACTGAATTTTTCTGCTTATTTTATTAAAAGGTTGTGTTTCATGTAATATATTTTGTAGTATTAATAGCAATGTTTTGTAGTGAAATTAACATCTACATGCTATCATTGAATTCTTTAAGGAATGTCTTCATTAGATGAGTATTAAATATAGACAGACTCACAGACACACCAAGACTCGCAAACAGACTCACAGACAAACACACCAACACAAACTCTGACACAGTGTCAAACAAAGATTTTCATTTGGAACGTTTACTGTTAAAACAAAAGAACTCAGCCACCTCAAGAAAACTGTGACTGGGACACAGATAAAATGTCTCTTTTTTCCTCTACAACCCTGATTCCAAAAAAGTTGGGACAAAGTACAAATTCTAAATAAAAACGGAATGCAATAATTTACAAATCTCAAAAACTGATATTGTATTCACAATAGAACATAGACAACATATCAAATGTCGAAAGTGAGACATTTTGAAATTTCATGCCAAATATTGGCTCATTTGAAATTTCATGACAGCAACACATCTCAAAAAAGTTGGGACAGGGGCAATAAGAGGCTGGAAAAGTTAAAGGTACAAAAAAGGAACAGCTGGAGGACCAAATTGCAACTCATTAGGTCAATTGGCAATAGGTCATTAACATGACTGGGTATAAAAAGAGCATCTTGGAGTGGCAGCGGCTCTCAGAAGTAAAGATGGGAAGAGGATCACCAATCCCCCTAATTCTGCACCGACAAATAATGGAGCAATATCAGAAAGGAGTTCGACAGTGTAAAATTGCATAGAGTTTGAACATATCATCATCTACAGTGCATAATATCATCAAAAGATTCAGAGAATCTGGAAGAATCTCTGTGTGTAAGGGTCAAGGCCGGAAAACCATACTGGGTGCCCGTGATCTTCGGGCCCTTAGACGGCACTGCATCACATACAGGCATGCTTCTGTATTGAAAATCACAAAATGGGCTCAGGAATATTTCCAGAGAACATTATCTGTGAACACAATTCACCGTGCCATCCGCCGTTGCCAGCTGAAACTCTATAGTTCAAAGAAGAAGCCGTATCTAAACATGATCCAGAAGCGCATATGTCTTCTCTGGGCCAAGGCTCATTTAAAATGGACTGTGGCAAAGTGGAAAACTGTTCTGTGGTCAGACAAATCAAAATTTGAAGTTCTTTATGGAAATCAGGGACGCCGTGTCATTCGGACTAAAGAGGAGAAGGACAACCCAAGTTGTTATCAGCGCTCAGTTCAGAAGCCTGCATCTCTGATGGTATGGGGTTGCATTAGTGCGTGTGGCATGGGCAGCTTACACATCTGGAAAGACACCATCAATGCTGAAAGGTATATCCAGGTTCTACAGCAACATATGCTCCCATCCAGACGACGTCTCTTTCAGGGAAGACCTTGCATTTTCCAACATGACAATGCCAAACCACATACTGCATCAATTACAGCATCATGGCTGCGTAGAAGAAGGGTCCGGGTACTGAATTGGCCAGCCTGCAGTCCAGATCTTTCACCCATAGAAAACATTTGGTGCATCATAAAACGGAAAATATGACAAAAAAGACCTAAGACAGTTGAGCAATTAGAATCCTACATTAGACAAGAATGGGTTAACATTCCTATCCCTAAACTTGAGCAACTTGTCTCCTCAGTCCCCAGATGTTTATAGGCTGTTGTAAAGAGAAAAGGGGATGTCTCACAGTGGTAAACATGGCGTTGTCCCAACTTTTTTGAGATGTGTTGTTGTCATGAAATTTAAAATCACTTAATTTTTCTCTTTAAATGATACATTTTCTCAGTTTAAACATTTGATATGTCATCTACGTTCTATTCTGAATAAAATATGGAATTTTGAAACTTCCACATCATTGCATTCCGTTTTTATTTACAATTTGTACTTTGTCCCAACTTGTTTGGAATCGGGGTTGTACATTAAAAGGTAGATTGAACGCTTCTATATTTGATGGTTACATTTAAACTGCACTTTCTTTTTATGTTTGACTTTTACCATAAATGTGAAGAGAACTGTAACCTGTGGTACACAGCAACTTTTAAACAAATACAATACCAACTTGTCATTTCAAACCCCCATTTTATTATTTCGACAAGGTATGCAAAATACTTTTCAAAAACTTTTCAACAGTCGTGTGTGTTTTGTTTTTCTTAATTTTAAACTAAAGAATAAAATATTTCCTTTCCTTTTCCTCTTGGAAAAAAAAATGGAATAAGGCCTTGAATATAAAGAAACACCAGACTATCACAACTCCAAACCAATATTTTAATCTGTAGCATAATAATGTGAGCTTAAGTAACTAATCAACCATAAGAAACCTTCTTGGATCAAGGTGAGGACTCTGGGGTTCAAGTGTAGACAGGAACTGCTGCTCGTCTCCACTTCCATGCCCTCTGTGTTGATGGAGAAGTAGTATCTTGGGAAACAGAAGAAAAACAGACAAATATATGAATGATAAAATACACAGACTTACAGACACACAGAGACAGACACACTGAGACTCACAAACACACAGACGCACACATAGACACCGACAGACTGACTCACAGATGCACTAAGACTCACAGACACAGACTTACATGCGCACTCCCAAACACAATCAAACTCACAACTTCAAACAAAGATTTTCATCTGTAATGCTTACTGTTAAAGTTTAAAGAACAACCCACACATAGAAAAGTTTTATCTGTGACTAGGACATCACCACAAACCATGGCTTACTTGAGTCCATATTCAGATGTCCCGCCACTCATGATCTGAAAGGTCTTGGATCAAAGTGAGGACTCTGGGGTTCACGTGTAGACGGGAGGTACTGGTCTTCTCTACTTTTGTCCCCTTCTCAGGATTTATGGAGAAAAAGCACCTTGGGAAACAGAAGAAAAACAGACAAAATGTATTAATGATCAAGTAACTTCCAAAACAACAACAATAAAATACCACATCAAGCAACTTTTGGACTTTTTTGTTGTTGTTACACTTCAAGACAGAGAAAATGTTGGCTGAACAATCCAAAATAACACACCTCTGCAGGAACTCTAGGGTGGATGCCAGCTCGGATGGATAATGGATGTTGAAGCTGTAGCAGCTTCCAAACATCATACTGATGACACAAAGGAGGGGATGTTCTCCTGAACAATGATTCTGTCAACACTGAGCATAAACCATGTGGAAGTAAAGCGGGATCGCCCTAAAAAAGAAGGAATCACACTCAAATGTAAGTGAAACGAATGGTTGGGCTCCTGACACTTTTCAGGGCACAGACAGACACACACAGAAACAGACAGACAAACACATGATTTATACAGTTGTGAAAAATGATGAGGGGTTGTAGTTGCATTTTTTACAGAAACGCCAGAGACATGTCTTCCCGACACTCACAGACACCTTCCAACACACACACACACACATAGACACAGCCGATGCGCACCTGTTGGCATCTCTTCCATGTATTGGAATTTGCTTTTTAGCGCGGTTAGCGCGCTACACACACGCAACAGACATATTCCTCAGTTTAACAGTTATTTACCATCATCGCGAATACCGCAGGTACCCGTTGTCTCACATCATATTCCACTCGCCACACAATAGTTTTACCACACAACAAACATTTCCACTCACCACTGTACCTGGTGCAACAACAATCCGGGCTGGGGGGGGAAACCGGAGCCCTTCCGGAACCAATGTTTTAACCACTGTTCCGGTGCAGTGGCGGGAACTTGGTTGAAATGGTGATGTAATGTTTTGTAATTATTGTTGGGTGGCTTTATTTAATACGTATTGAATTTAATGTGGTGTATGTGTTTTCTAATATGTCTGGGGTATATGGTGGTATTGTGTAGGTTTAACTAAATGTGTTTTTAACTGTTTTTTGAGTGTTGGTGTAATGGGATGTTTCTATTGGTTGCTGACTGTCCAATCAGCACGTTACTCTTGATTGTGAACCCTTTAAAAGGGGCAGGAGTGTTCATTTTAGAGAGAGAGGTGCAGGAGGACACATGCTTGCTGTGAGGCTGTGTAACAGAAGTAGGTGCAGAGAAGTGTATACTGAGTTTTGTATTTTAAAAAGTATTTTTGTTGTAGTTATATTTGTGTTGCCTGATTGAGGCCGGTTTTGTTTTGTGTTTTTTTTCTCAGTTTTTGTTTTCCTATTTTTGTATTTACTGTTTGCACTAGAAATAAACTCGCATCCGTTTTACATTATACTTTAAGTAGCCTTAGTTTTCTTCCTGTTGTGGCCAATCCTGGCATGAGGTGGGGGGTGGAGAAGCCCTCCTTCTCACAGGTGGTGTCAGAAGTGGAATGTGACGTCTCGGAGAGCTGAGGAAGAAGACGGGCAGATGGTGCTGATTCCTGTGATGGCATACCGACGACTACGCAAAGATGGCCTGGAGGTCATAGTCGAGAAAGAGGGCGCAGCCGAGGAGGAAGAGTATGATGCTGGTGAGCAGACAGAAGGCACCACAGGTAGAGCGGCAGATGTTCCACACATGATGGATATGGGCTCGCTATACGCCCTCCTGCAGAAATCTATACAAGACCAGCAGCGGGAAGCCCATAAGCAAGACATGCGATGGCGCAGTGTCCAGAGCCAGCTCAACAGCATGCACGATGAGCTGGAGAGGGAGCGGCAGAGTGCAGCAGAGTGGCGACAGCAGCCAGAGCATGATGACAATGGAGCTCCTCTGCAGCCTGATCCACCATGCATGCCAGTAGCGCCACTGCCGAGTCTCCAGGTCCCGGCAGCAGCACCAGCAGTACCAGCAGTCCCAGTGTCTCCTGTGGCAGCCCCCCGATGGCCTCCAGCACAGCAAGCAGTATCATCTCCTGCACTTGACCCAGCCGCGCTGACTCCAGTTGCCTGGACGAGGGCAGCAGTGCCAAAGCTGGAAGAAGCAGATGACATCGAGCAGTACCTAACAACATTCGAGAGACTCGCCACAGCCTACAGGTGGCCTAGAATGGACTGGGCTACTTACCTGGTGCCATACCTCACTGGTCGGGCCTGAGCAGCGTATGTGGCAATGGACATGCAAGACGCCATGGTCTACGACAGGGTGAAAGCGGCAATCTTGGCGAAATATGAAATCAACGGAGAGACTTACCGGCAACGTTTCCGCGATCCAGATGTTCGAGTAGGGGAGACACCCAGAGAGCTGTACAATCGCCTGATGGACCTTTACAGGAAGTGGGTGAGACCAGCAGAGAAGACTGTGGAGGAGATTGGAGAAATCCTCGTGCTAGAACAGTACCTGTGCACCCTAGCTCCTGACATTCACATCTGGGTGAAGGAGCACAACCCAGTCACAGGCCAGCAGGCAGCAGAACTGGTGGAGGCATTCCTGGCAGCTCGACCTGGATCAAAGACATTCCGCAGCCAGAACTACAACCGGCCAGCTGTGGGTGGTAAGTCTGGGGTTCTTGGTGGGGGAGCAGGTCCAAGGGGGTTAGGACAGGTCAGGGCACCACACCACACCAACACACCCTCCTACACCCCATCATACAGGCCACCAGCACGTCTCTACACCCCACCGTCTAGATACCCAGCACCCACAGCTACATCATCACACAGGCCACCTCTCCTCTGTCACAATTGTAGTCAGCCGGGTCATTTTGCCAGAGATTGTCCTGTTAGAAAGTCTCAGGGGTCAAGTTTTTGTAATGTGCCTAGACCTGGGGTAGGAACTGATGACACATTTTCCCGAGTACAGATTATCCCAGTAACTGTAAATGATAGGGCCACATTTGCACTCCTAGCCACTGGCAGCACACACACTTTGGTACAGCCACACCTCATTGACCAATTAGAAGAGTGGGGGAAAGGGCAGCTTAGAGTGTGTTGTGTTAATGGGGATGAGCATGTGTACCCAATAGCTGATATATGCCTTGCAGTTAATGGGCAAGTTTTTTTGTTGAGGGCAGGAATTGTGAAGGGGCTACGCTATCCAGTAGTTTTGGGGCAGGATGTTTTGATTCTACCGGAGCTTGTGCGATCAACACAGCCGGTTAGCATGGTGGTCACATGAGCTCAGACTAAGCATTCTGGTGATGATGCAGTAAGAAAGGAAGTGATGGATATGTTGCCATACAGCCAATGTGACATTGATCCCCCTGGTGTTACTAAGTTACGTAAGACACGTAGACTGAAGAGACAGGCTAAACTATAGGGTGCAGCAGAGAAATCAGTGAGCCAGTTGCCAAAGCCAAGTGTAGATGTTGAAGATGGGTGGGAGCCCTTAAGTAATCTTGGTGAGCTGCAGAAGAGTGATGAGTCTTTGAAAGATGTGTTTTCCAAAGTTACTGAAATTGATGGGGTTAAGACAGGGGTGGCTAATGAGCTGACTGGGGAGTTCTATTTTGTTCGAGATGGCATATTGTACCATCAACCTGAAGAGAGCAGTGTAGAGCAAGTGGTAGTTCCCAAGTGTCTCAGAGACAGAGTGCTGAGTTTGGGGCATGATATACCTTGGGCGGGACACCTAGGCAGGGTGAAGACACTGGAGAGGATAGTGCAGCGTTTTCACTGGCCAGGGCTCTACACTGATGTACAGAAATACTGTCGTACATGCTCCATTTGTCAGGTCACCAGCAAACACAAAGCCAAACCTTCCCCATTGCAACCACTTCCCATCATTGGTGTTCCATTTCAGAGGTTAGGAATAGACATTGTAGGTCCCCTTGAGAAGACTAGGTCAGGTCACAGATTCATTTTGGTAATGTGTGACTATGTAACACGCTATCCAGAAGCATTTCCATTACGTAAAATCACAGCAGGGTCAGTTGCACGTGCACTCCTACATCTCATTTCAAGGGTAGGCATACCTCATGAAATCCTGACTGACCAGGGTACAGACTTTTTATCCAAGACACTTAAGCAGGTGTACAGTTTACTGGGGATAAAGGGGATAAGGACCACTCCCTACCACCCCCAGACTGATGGGCTGGTGGAACGTTACAATCAAACTTTGAAGGTCATGCTGAGGAAGTTTGTTTCAGAAAATGGCAAAGACTGGGACCAGTGGTTGCCATACCTCCTTTTTGCCTATAGGGAGGTACCGCAGGCTTCCACTGGTTTTTCCCCATTTGAACTGTTGTATGGGCGCCAAGTCTGGGCCCATTGGATCTACTGCGAGATGCCTGGGTGACCCCAAAACCCCAGGAGCCGGACAGTGTGCTCTCATATGTACTGAAAATGAGAGAAAAGATGGAGGACATGGCGTAGATAGTGGAGGAGAACATGACCAAGGTGCAGCAGAATCAGGTGCAGTGGTACGACCAGAGAGCGAGGCAGAGGAGCTTCGCACCGGGACAGCAGGTTCTCTTGTTGCTGCCGACCACCGAAAACAAGCTGCTGGCCCGGTGGCAAGGGCCGTACACCATGACACGTCACCTGGGGCCGGTGACCTATGAGCTGGAGATGCCAGGTCGACAAAAGACAAGGCAGGCCTTTCACATAAACCTGCTCAAGGAGTGGCATGAGCGGGAGGCGCTGCTTAGTCAGCAGCTCCTGGTGCAGGACGTGCAGGGCGATGTGGAGCCACCGGAGCAGTTCTTCCCAGCAGCCATGTCACCAGCTGACCCAGACATCTCCCACTTGACTGAGCAGCAAGCCGAGGAGTTGAAGGCCATCATTCCTCATGGCCTGTTTTCTGAGCAACCCGGACGTACTACGTTGGTGGAGCATGACCTGCAGCTGAAGGATCATACTCCAGCATGGCAACGAATGTATCGCATCCCAGAGTGTCTGCTTCCCGCTCTGCAGGAGGAGCTGGAGGTAATGAAGCAGCTTGGGGTCATTGAGCGGTCCAGCAGCAGCTGGAGCAGTCCTGTGGTGCTGGTTCCTAAGAAGGACGGCAGCATAATGTTTTGTATCGACTTTTGGCAGCTGAACGCCCAGTCCACCTTTGATGCCTACCCAATGCCCAGGCTGGAGGACCTGATTGAGGGGCTTGGGAGGGTGTCGTACATCACCACCTTAGACCTCTGCAGGGGGTATTGGCAGGTACCCCTGGCTGAGGAGGTAAAACAGTACACAGCCTTCCATACTCCGCAGGGGCTCTTCCAATTTACAACCATGCCCTTTGGCCTGCAGGGGGCACCAGCGACATTCCAAAGGCTGATGGACCATGTCCTGGAGGGCACGGGTGGTTACGCAGCAGCCTATTTGGATGATGTCGTGGTCTGGAGTGCAACCTGGAGGGAGCACCTCCAACATCTGGGTGAAGTGTTCCAGCGGATTAGTGAGGCTGGGTTGACCATCCAGCAAAAGAAGTGCTCTTTGGCCCAGCAAGAGGTCAGATACCTGGGGCACATCATTGGCAAGGGGGTGATCAGGCCCCAGAAGGACGAAGTTGAGGCCGTCCGGGACTGTCTGCGACCCCAGACAAAGAAGGACGTCCGGTCATTTCTGGGGCTCGCTGGATGGTACCGGAGGTTCATCCCGAACTTTGCTACCCATGCTGCACCCCTCACAGACCTGACGCAGAAGTCAGGTGTGGCAAAGGTGGAGTGGGGGGAGGTGCAGGAGCAGGCTTTCCAGGACCTGAAGGGGGCTCTGCTCTGTGAGCCAGTTTTACAGAGCCCAGACTTTGAGCAGACCTTCACTGTTCAGACTGATGCCTCTGGGATTGGGCTGGGGGCAGTCCTTCTCCAGGGGGAGGCAGAGCAACAGAAGCCGGTGGCATTCATCAGCTGCAAGCTCTTCCCACGGGAGACACGGTACTCTGTGGTGGAGCTTGAGTGCCTTGCCGTGAAGTGGGCACTAGAGACCTTTAAATACTACCTGTTGGGCAGAGACTTGCTCCTAGAGACTGACCACAGGGCTCTGCAATGGTTGGGGCGTATGAAAGATTCTAATGCTCGCATTACGCGCTGGTTTTTGTCATTACAACCTTTTCGGTTTATGTTAAGTACAGGGCAGGGTCACAGAACCCTGTAGCGGACTTCCTGTCTCGCCACCCTGGTGGCGAGCCAACAGAAGGGGGAGGAAATGTGAAAAATGACGAGGGGTGGTAGTTGCATTTTTCACAGAAACGCCAGAGACATGTCTTCCCGACACTCACAGACACCTTCCAACATACACACACACACACACATAGACACAGCCGATGCGCACCTGTTGGCGTCTCTTCCATGTATTGGAATTTGCTTTTTAGCGCGGTTAGCGCGCTACACACACGCAACAGACACACATTCCTCAGTTTAACAGTTATTTACCATCATCGCGAATAGTGCAGGTACCCGTTGTCTCGCATCATATTCCACTCGCCACACAATAGTTTTACCACACAGCAAACATTTCCACTCACCACTGTACCTGGTGCAACAACAATCCGGGCTGGGGGGGAAACCGGAGCCCTTCCGGAACCAATGTTTTAACCACTGTTCCAGTGCAGTGGCGGGAACTTGGTTGAAATGGTGATGTAATGTTTTGTAATTATTGTTGGGTGGCTTTATTTAATATGTATTGAATTTAATGTGGTGTATGTGTTTTCTAATATGTCTGGGGTATATGGTGGTATTGTGTAGGTTTAACTAAATGTGTTTTTAACTGTTTTTTGAGTGTTGGTGTAATGGGATGTTTCTATTGGTTGCTGACTGTCCAATCAGCATGTTACTCTTGATTGTGAACCCTTTAAAAGGGGCAGGAGTGTTCATTTTAGAGAGAGAGGTGCAGGAGGACACATGCTTGCTGTGAGGCTGTGTAACAGAAGTAGGTGCAGAGAAGTGTATACTGAGTTTTGTATTTTAAAAAGTATTTTTGTTGTAGTTATATTTGTGTTGCCTGATTGAGGCCGGTTTTGTTTTGTGGGTTTTTTTCTCAGTTTTTGTTTTCCTATTTTTGTATTTACTGTTTGCACTAGAAATAAACTCGCATCCGTTTTACATTATACTTTAAGTAGCCTTAGTTTTCTTCCTGTTGTGGCCAATCCTGGCATGAGGTGGGGGTGGAGAAGCCCTCCTTCTCACAACAGTTCACAAGAACAAAAACAAGCACCATGAATTCATCCAGACATAAAAAGAAACAGACCAACAAAAAGTTAACTTACCACAGACAATAATGGTAGGAGTTAAGGGGAGCTTGTCCATCTGGACTTCCCTTGCGAGACAGGTGTCCTCCACATTAGAAAGCATCATCTCTTCCCTTTCCTCAAAATAGGCCATCAGCGGCAGGACCATTTCTTTCACATCTTCGGAGCAGCCGCTTGATCTGAATCTCTAACACAATCACAGATTTTAGTGACGTCATCATCTGTTAGACTCATGTCATCTTTTAAAAGTGAACGAGGATTACTTAAAGTGTAATCCTGTCCTAACTCATGCAGATTTTCCATCTCTTCAACAATAGTCTCTATCATTGAAGCTGGGAGAAGGAGCTGCCCTTGCAATCTTAGATAGAATAAACAAATATTCCTGAGGAAGGTCTCACTGAAATTCTGTGGGAGTTCACTGTTTTCACTAGTCGATGGATCTGGTGAGATTTGGGAAGCATCCTTACATACAGTGCCAGGAGACTGAGACACTGTTTCCAGATACATATCATTTATGTTTTCCACAGAACATGCTCTGTGTTTGCGTGACATATGCGCAGTGAAAGATGATTTCTTAGTGAACACGTTTTTACAACCAATTATAGGACATGATACAGCTCGCCCTTCAACTACATGCTCTTTCAAATGGTATAGGAGCCCTTTTACAGTATGAAACTGGCGCACACAGTGAAACGGCGCATTTCAAATCTGCGACAACTGCTCTACTGTGAGAAGGTTCAGGCACATTGTGTATGTGGTAGAAGTGAGCTTTGAAAGCGTCATACGTGCAAAATGTTGGCTTGCAGTCAACGCCAAAACACTGGAAAATACAACGTGGTTCATTTCTATGAACGCGACAATGCAGAACATAGCCTCTCAATGTTAGCATCATTTTGCTTCAAAAACGGCAGGTAATCATGTTAAGATTGAAAGCACTTGTAAGCTAGCTACTCACGAGCTGCAAAAGTCCAGACTAGTGGCTAAATTCAGTTAGCTTACCACTCCTTGTCTCTGCTCCTCCATGCTGCGGGTCCTCTGTCCCTGCTCTTCGTCATCCCTGCTCCTCCTCTTCTCTGCTTCTTATCACTAATTGTTTCTACTCCTACTATTCTCTGCTTCTTATCGCAAATTGTTTCTGCTCCTCCTCAATATTCCTCTCGGCGATACTGCTCCTCACTACCTCTGCTGCCACAACTCCAAGTCCGTATGCTCCGCCCCAATTTCTCCCGCAATAAAGTAGCATCCAATGACAGAAGAGTTCACAAACGGTGCTGCTCTGTGATTGGTACCTGCAGTTTGAAAAATGCTATGCTAAGCTGTGAAATAGATCTCAGTTCTCAACAAGTTTATATTGATTCTAGACCTCTTCATGTTATACTAGTTATAGCATCTCGTCTCGTCTCGTCTTCTTCCGCTTATCCAGGACCGGGTCGCGGAGGCAGCAGTCTAAGCATGGAAGCCCAAACTTCCTTTTCCCCAGACACCTCGGCCAGCTCCTAGGGAAGAACACCGAGGCGTTCCCAGGCCAGCCGAGAGACATAGTCCCTCCAGCGTGTCCTGGGTCTTCCCCGGGGCCTCCTCCCGGGGGGACATGCCTGGAACACCTCCCCAGGGAGGCGTCCAGGAGGCATCCGAAAAAGATGTCCGAGCCACCTCAGCTGGTTCCTCTCGATGTGGAGGAGCAGCGGCTCTACTCCGAGCTCCTCCCGAGTGACTGTGCTTCTCACCCTATCTCTAAGGGAGCGCCCAGCCACCCTGCGAAGGAAACTCATTTCAGCCGCTTGTATCCGCGATCTTGTTCTTTCTGTCATTACCCAAAGCTCATGATCATAGGTGAGAGTCGGAACGTAGATCGACCGGTAAATTGAGAGCTTCACCTTTTGGCTCAGCTCCTTCTTCACCACGACGGACCGGTAAAGCGACCGCATCACTGCGGAGGCTGCACCGATCTGCCTGTCGATCTCGCGCTCCATCCTTCCCTCACTCGTGAACAAGATCCCGAGATACTTAAACTCCTCCACTTGAGGCAGGACTTCTCCACCAACCTGGAGAGGGCAAGCCACCCTTTTCCGGTCGAGAACCATGGCCTCGGACTTGGAGGTGCTGATTCTCATCCCAGCCGCTTCACACTCGACTGCAAACCGCCCCAGTGCATGCTGAAGGTCCTGGTTTGAAGAAGCCAACAGGACAACATCATCCGCAAAAAGCAGAGATGAAATCCTGTGGTTCCCAAACAGGATTCCTTCCGGCCCCTGGCTGCGCCTAGAAATTCTGTCCATAAAAATTATGAACAGAACCGGTGACAAAGGGCAGCCCTGACGGAGTCCCACATGCACTGGGAACAGGTCTGACTTACTGCCGGCAATGCGAACCAGACTCCTGCTCCGTTCGTACAGGGACCGGACAGCCCTTAGCAAAGAGCCCCGAACCCCATACTCCCGAAGCACCCCCCACAGAATACCACGGGGGACAAGGTCGAATGCCTTCTCCAGATCCACAAAGCACATGTGGACTGGTTGGGCAAACTCCCATGAACCCTCGAGCACCCTATGAAGGGTATAGAGCTGGTCCAGTGTTCCGTGACCAGGATGAAAACCGCATTGTTCCTCCTGGATCCGAGGTTCAACTATTGGTCGAATTCTCCTCTCCAGTACCCTGGAGTAAACTTTCCCTGGGAGGCTGAGAAGTGTGATTCCCCTATAATTGGAGCACACTCTCCGGTCCCCTTTCTTAAAAAGAGGGACCACCACCCCAGTCTGCCACTCCAGAGGCACTGTCCCCGACCGCCACGCGATGTTGCAGAGGCGTGTCAACCAAGACAGCCCCACAACATCCAGAGACTTGAGATACTCAGGGCGGATCTCATCCACCCCCGGTGCCTTGCCACCGAGGAGCTTGCAAACCACCTCAGTGACTTCGGCTTGGGTAATGGACGAGTCCACCTCTGAGTCATCAGCCTCAGTCTCCTCAGTGGAAGACATGACGGTGGGATTGAGGAGATCCTCAAAGTATTCCTTCCACCGCCCGACAATGTCCCCAGTCGAGGTCAACAGCTCCCCACCCGCACTGTAAACAGTGTTGGCAGAGTACTGCTTCCCCCTCCTGAGGCGCCGGATGGTTTGCCAGAATTTCTTCGAGGCCGACCGATAGTCCTTCTCCATGGCCTCCCCGAACTCCTCCCAGTTCCGAGTTTTTGCCTCCGCAACTGCCCGAGCTGCAGCACGCCTGGCCTGCCGATACCCGTCGGCTGCCTCAGGAGTCCCGGAGGTCAACATGGCCCGATAGGACTCCTTCTTCAGCTTGACGGCATCCCTTACTTCCGGTGTCCACCACCGGGTTCGGGGATTGCCGCCACGACAGGCACCAGAGACCTTGCGGCCACAGCTCCGAACAGCTGCGTCCACAATGGAGGTAGAGAACATGGTCCACTCAGACTCAATGTCCCCCGCCTCCCTCGGAAGCTGGGAAAAGCTCTCCCGGAGGTGGGAGTTAAAGACCTCCCCAACAGAGTGCTCGGCCAGACGTTCCCAGCAGACCCTCACCATACGTTTGGGCCTGCCAGGTCTGTCCAGCTTCCTCCTCCGCCAGCAGATCCAACTCACCACCAGGTGGTGATCAGTTGACAACTCAGCCTCTCTCCTCACCCGAGTGTCCAAGACATAGGGTCGGAGATCAGATGACACGACTACAAAGTCGATCATCGACCTCCGACCTAAGGTGTCCTGGTGCCACATGCACTTATGGACACCCCTATGCTCGAACATGGTGTTCGTTATGGACAAACTGTGACTAGCACAGAAGTCCAATAACAAAACACCACTCGGGTTCAGATCGGGGAGGCCGTTCCTCCCAACCACGCCCCTCCAGGTGTCACTGTCATCGCCCACGTGAGCATTGAAGTCCCCCAGTAGCACAATGGAGTCCCCAGTCTGAGCACCCCTCAGTGCCTCTCCCAGGGACTCCAAGAACGCCGGATACTCTATACTGCTATTTGGCCCGTAGGCACAAACAACAGCAAGAGCCCTCTCCCCAATCCGAAGGTGCAGAGAGGCGACCCTCTCGTTCACTGGGGTAAACTCCAACACATGGCGGCTGAGCTGGGGAGCTATAAGGAAGCCCACACCAGCCCGCCGCCGCTCACCACGGGCGACTCCAGAGAAGTGGAAAGTCCAGCCCCTCTTGAGGAGCTGGGTTCCAGAGCCCAAGCTGTGCGTGGAGGTGAGCCCGACTATCTCTAGCCGGTACCTCTCAACCTCCCGCACAAGCTCAGGCTCCTTCCCCCCCAGCGAAGTGACATTCCATGTCCCAACAGCCAGCCGCTGTGTCCGGGGATCAGGTCGTCGAGGCCCCTGCCTTCGACTGCCACCCAATCCACACTGCACCAAACCCCTACTGCTACCTCTGTGGGTGGTGAACCAACTGGAGGTCGGGCCCACGTCACCTCTTCGGGCTGAGCCCGGCCGGGCCCCATGGGCAAAGGCCCGGCCACCAAGCGCTCGCATACGAGCCCCAACCCCGGGCCTGGCTCCAGGGTGGGGCCACGGCTGCGTCCTACCGGGCGACGTCACGGTCCTGGATTTTTTCTCCATAGGGTTTTTTTGGTGAACTGCTCTTGGTCTGGCCTGTCACCTAGGACCTGTCTGCCTTGGGAAACCCTAACAGGGGCATAATGCCCCCGACAACATAGCTCCTAGGATCATTCAAGCACACAAACCCCTCCACCACAATAAGGTGGCAGTTCTAGGAGGGGTATTTAACTGGAAATCACAACATATGAATTTGTAAAATGCTATAAGCTGCCCCCTCCTAGAACTACCACCTTATTGTGGTGGAGGGTTTTGTGTGCTTGAATGATCCTAGGAGCTATGTTGTCGGGGGCATTACGCCCCTGTTAGGGTCTCCCAAGGCAGACAGGTCCTTGGTGACAGGCCAGACCAAGAGCAGTTCACCAAAACCCTTATGTATAAAATAAAATCACGGACCGTGACATCACCCGGTATGGGGCAGCCGGGGCCCCACCCAGGAGCCAGGCTCAGGGTTGGGGCTTGTATGCGAGCACTTGGTGGCCAGGCCTTTGCCCATGGGGCCCAGCCGGGCTCAGCCCGAAGCAGTGACGTGGGCCCGACCTCCTGTGGGTTCACCACCCACAGAGGTAGCCGTAGGGGGCTGGTGCAGTGTGGATTAGGCGGCAGTTGAAGGCAGGGGCCTTAACGACCTGATCCCCAAACACAGCGGCTAGCTGTTGGGACATGGAATGTCACGTCGCTGGGGGGGAAAGAGCCTGAGCTTGTGTGGGAGGTTGAGAGGTACCGGCTAGAGATAGTTGGGCTCAGCTCCACACACAGCTTGGGCTCCAGAACCCAGCTCCTCAAGAGGGGCTGGACTCTCCACTTCTCTGGAGTCGCCCATGGTGAGCGGCAGCGGGCTGGTGTGGACTTGCTTATAGCTCCCCAACACTCAGCCGCCATGTATTGGAGTTTACCCCAGTGAACGAGAGGGTTGCCCCTCTGCGCCTTCGGGTCGGGGAGAGGGCTCTTGCTGTTGTTTGTGCCTATGGGCCGAATAGCAGTATAGAGTATCTGGCCTTCTTGGAGTCCCTGGGAGAGGTACTGATACGTGCTCAGACTGGGGACTCCATTGTTCTACTGGGGGACTTCAACGCTCACGTGGGTGATGACAGTGACACCTGGAGGGGCATGATTGGGAGGAACAGCCTCCCCGATCTGAACCCGACTGGTGTTTTGTTATTGGACTTCTGTGCTAGTCATGGTTTATCCATAATGAACACCATGTTCAAGCATAGGGGTGTCCATAAGTGCACGTGTTACCAGGACACCTTAGGTCGGAGGTCGATGATCGACTTTGTTGTCGTTTCATCGGATCTCCAGCCATATGTCTTGGACACTCAGGTGAAGAGAGGGGCTGAGCTGTCAACTGATCACCACCTGGTGGTGAGTTGGATCCGCTGGCGGAGGAGGAAGCCGGACAGACCTGGCAGGCCCAAATGTATGGTGAGGGTCTGCTGGGAACATCTGGCCAAGCACTCTGTCAGGGAGGTCTTTAACTCCCACCTCCGGGAGAGCTTCTCCCAGCTTCCGAGGGAGGCGGGGGACATTGAGTCTGAGTGGACCATGTTCTCTACCTCCATTGTAGACGCAGCTGTTCAGAGCTGTGGCCGCAAGGTCTCTGGTCCCTGTTGTGGCGGCAATCCCCGAACCCAGTGGTGGACACCGGAAGTAAGGGATGCCGTCAAGCTGAATAAGGAGTCCTATCAGGTCATGTTGGCCTCCAGGACTCCGGAGGCAGCTGACGGGTATCGGCAGGCCAGGCATGCTGCAGCTTGGGCAGTTGCGGAGGCAAAAACTCGGAACTGGGAGGAGTTCGGTGAGGCCATGGAGGAGGACTATCGGTCAGCCTCGAAGAAATTCTGGCAAACTGTCCGGCGCCTCAGGAGGGGGAAGCAGTACTCTGCCAACACTGTTTACAGTGCAGGTGGGGAGCTGTTGACCTCGACTGGGGACATTGTCAGGCAGTGGAATGAATACTTCGAGGATCTCCTCAATCCCACCGTCACGTCTTCCATTGAGGAAGTGGAAGCTGATGACTCAGAGGTGGACTCGTCCATTACCCAAGCTGAAGTCACTGAGGTGGTTTTCAAGCTCCTCGGTGGCAGGGCACCGGGGGTGGATGAGATCCACCCTGAGTATCTCAAGTGTCTGGATGTTGTGGGGCTGTCTTGGCTGACACGCCTCTGCAGCATCGTGTGGCAGTCGGGGACAGTGCCTTTGGAGTGGCAGACTGGGGTGGTGGTCCCTCTTTTTAAGAAAGGGGACCGGAGAGTGTGCTCCAATTATAGGGGAATCACACTTCTCAGCCTCCCTGGGAAGGTTTACTCCAGGGTACTGGAGAGGAGAATTTGGCCAATAGTCGAACCTCGGATCCAGGAGGAACAATGCGGTTTTCGTCCTGGTCGTGGAACACTGGACCAGCTCTATACCCTTCATAGGGTGCTCGAGGGTTCATGGGAGTTTGCTCAACCAGTCCACATGTGCTTTGTGGATCTGGAGAAGGCATTCGACTGTGTCCCTCATGGTAATCTGTGTAGGGTGCTTTGGGAGTATGGGGTTTGGGACTCTTTGCTAAGGGCTGTCCGGTCCCTGTACGAACGGAGCAGGAGTCTGGTTCTCATTACCGCCAGTAAGGCAGACCTGTTCCCAGTGCATGTTGGAATCTGGCAGGGCTGCCCTTTGTCACCGGTTCTGTTCATAATTTTTATGGACAGAATTTCTAGGTGCAGCCAGGGGCTGGAAGGAATCCTGTTTGGGAACCACAGGATTTCATCTCTGCTTTTTGCGGATGATGTTGTCCTGTTGGCTTCTTCAAACCAGGACCTTCAGCATGCACTGGGGTGGTTTGCAGTCGAGTGTGAAGCGGCTGGGATGAGAATCAGCACCTCCAAGTCTGAGGCCATGGTTCTCAACCGGAAAAGGGTGGCTTGCCCTCTCAAGGTTGGTGGAGAAGTCCTGCCTCAAGTGGAGGAGTTTAAGTATCTCGGGATCTTGTTCACGAGTGAGGGAAGGATAGAGAGTGAGATTGACAGGCGGATCGGTGCAGGCTCCACAGTGATGCAGTCGCTTTACGGGTCCATCGTGGTGAAAAAGGAGCTGAGCCAAAAGGGGAAGCCTTTGTTCTGACTCTCACCTATGGTCATGAGCTTTGGGTAATGACCGAAAGAACAAGATCGCAGATACAAGTGGCCGAAATGTGTTTCCTTCGCAGGGTAGCTGGGCGCTCCCTTAGAGATAGGGTGAGAAGCACAGTCACTTGGAAGGAGCTCGGAGTAGAGCCGCTGCTCCTCCACATCGAGAGAAATCAGCTGAGGTGGCTCGGGCATCTCTTTCGGATGCCTCCTGGACACCTCCCTGGGGAGGTGTTCCAGGCATGTCCCCCCCGGGAGGAGGCCCCGTGGAAGACCCAGAACACGCTGGAGGGACTATGTCATTCGGCTGGCCTGTGAACGCCTCGGTGTTCTTCCTGAGGAGCTGGCCGAGGTGTCTGGGGAAAAGGAAGTTTGGGCTTCCATGCTCAGACTGCTGCCTCCACGACCCGACCCCAGATAAAGCAGATGAAGACGAGACGAGGCTATAGGCTGCAGTTTATTTCAGTTATTTAAAACAAGCCATATTGTAATTTTAACTGTATTGTGTTGGTTCAAATATTACAATTTTTATATGTTTATCATACAGTATCACAAAAATTCTACAAGGAAATATGATCCTTTACACATATACTAAGTGTAAAATTAACAAATATTCATTGTTCTGTTTTTTTTTTTACAATACTGCTTTAAATTATACACTGATTCATTGTTTTTCGTGTTCCAGATTTTTGATTTCATGACTTGACGGCATCTTAATGTTAATTTCACAGACATCTGTCTGGATTTAACAATCACAGACGTTAAATGTTATTTTTACACTGCTAAAATGTAAAAAAAAAAATTATGTTGTGAAGGATACAACTTTTCTCTCTACAAAATACAAGAATGTGTGTTTTCCACAATAAAATAAAATATTATTTGCAATTTTTTATTTTAAAATTTACAATAATTTTCGGTTCGACATTATACAACATTATACTGGTAAATAAACAAAATATCACTGTATTTTGCTTTACAGAATTTTTATGTCGTGATTTCACAGAATTTTACTGTTGATTTTACTGACTTTTTTAACACCTTCGCGACCACTCTTTTTGCCTTCTGTCTCTCTGTATAATCGCCTGCTTTCCTCATCTCTCTGATCAGCCCAATTCTTCTTTGCTAGCCTCTTCTCTTTTATAATTTCCTGCACTTCTTTGTTCCACCACCATGTCTCCTTGTCCTCCTTCCTGATGACCACCCTAGCACCTTCCTTGCTGCCTCTCTTACTAGTCTAGTAGTAGTGTCCCAATCTTCTGGCAGACTTCCATTACCACTCAATGCTCATCTGATTTCTTCCCTAAACTCCTTCTGATGTTCAACCTCTTTTAGTTTCCACCACTTAAACTTTGGCTCCACTATTTCACACTTCCTCTTTTTCACAGTCAAGCTCATCTTGGACACAACCACTCAATGTTTTCTAGCTACACTCTCCCCTGCCATCACTTTACAGTCTCCAATCTCCTTCAGGTTACCCCTTCCGCAGAGTATGTCGTCCACCTGGGTAGAGCGTCCCCCACTCTTAAACATCACCCTGTGCTGCTCTTTCTTCTTGAAGTATGTATTGACTATTGCCAAATTCATCCTCTTTGAAAAATCAACCACCATTTGCCCTTCCACATTTCTCTCTCTTACACCATATCTGCCCATCACGTCCTCATCTCCTCTGTTTTCCTCGCCAACATGTCTGTTGAAATCTGCTCCTATCAGCACGTGCTCCTCCCTCGGTATACTTTCTACCACTTCATCCATCTTTTCCCAGAAAGACTCCTTCTCTTCATTCTCACATCCGACCTGTGGGGCGTACACACACACAACATTGATCACCACTCCTTGAATCTGCAACTTCATGCCTATCACTCCATCTGGCACCCTCTTCACATCAATCACACTGTTGACCAACTCTCCCCTCAAACCAATAACAACACCATTTCTCTTTCCATCCACTCCATAATAAAACAACTTGCATCTACCTCTAATGTTCTTGGCCTTGCTTTCTTTCCACCTCATCTCCTGCACACACAAAATGTCCAACTTCCTTCTTTCCATCATACCTGCTAACTCTCTCGCGCTGCCATTCAGTGTTCCCACATTCACTGTTCCTATCCTCAATTCTAAGCTCCTTCCCTTCCATCTTTCACACTGTCTCCTAACACACCTCCCCCCCTGTTTCCCCTTCTCCGTTTTGATGCAACAGTAGCACACTTTCCACAGGCACCCTGTTGACCAACAGTACCGGAAGCAGTTGTTGTTCACCCGGGCCCCAACCGATCCAGGATGGTATTTCTCTTTTCATTCCACATGTTAGATTTGGCAGAGTTTTATGCTGGATGCCCTTCCTAACGCAACCCTCTCCAAGAGTACACTTATGCACCCCCAGTGGGTGGATTATATATATATATATATATATATATATATATATATATATATATATATATATATATATATATATATAGTGGTGCTTGAGAGTTTGTGAACCCTTTAGAATTGTCTAAATTTCTGCATAAATATGACCTAAAACATCAACTGATGTTCACACAAGTCCTAAAAGTAGATGAAGAGAACCCTGTTAAACAAATGAGACAAAAATATGATACTTGGTCATTTATTTATTGAGGAAAATGATCCAATATTACATATCTGTGAATGGCAAAAGTATGTGAACCTCTAGGATTCGCAGTTAATTTGAAGGTGAAATTAGAGTCAAGTATTTTCAATCAATGGGATGACAATCAGGTGTGAGTGGGCACCCTGTTTTATTAAAGAACAGGGATCTATCAAAGTCTGATCTTCACAACACATGTTTGTGGAAGTGTATCATGGCATGAACAAAGGAGATTTCTGAGGACCTCAGAAAAAGCATTGTTGATGCTCATCAGGCTGGAAAAGGTTACAAAACCATCTCTAAAGAGTTTGGACTCCACCAATCCACAGTCAGACAGATTGTGTACAAATGGAGGAAATTCAAGACCACTGTTACTCTCCCCAGGAGTGGTCGACCAACAAAGATCACTCCAAGAGCAAGGCGTGTAATAGTCGGCGAGGTCACAAAGGACCCCAGGGTAACTTCTAAGCAAATGAAGGCCTCTCTCACATTGGCTAATGTTAATGTTCATGATTCCACCATCAGGAGAACACTGAACAACAATGGTGTGCATGGCAGAGTTGCAAGGAGAAAGCCACTGCTCTCCAAAAGGAACATTGCTGCTCATCTGCAGTTTGCTAAAAATCACGTGGACAAGTCAGAAGGCTATTAGAAAAGTGTTTTGTGGACAGATGAGACCAAAATAGAACTTTTTGGTTTAAATGAGAAGTGTTATGTTTGGAGAAAGGAAAACACTGCATTCCAGCATAAGAACCTTATCTCATCTGTGAAACATGGTGGTGGTAGTATCATGGTTTGGGCATGTTTTGCTGCATCTGGGCCAGGACGGCTTGCCATCATTGATGGAACAAAGAATTCAGAACTATACCAGCGAATTCTAAAGGAAAATGTCAGGACATCTGTCCATAAACTGAATCTCAAGAGAAGGTGGGTCATACGGCAAGACAACGACCCTCAGCACACAAGTCATTCTACCAAAGAATGGCTAAAGAAGAATAAAGTTAATGTTTTGGAATGGCCAAGTCAATGTCCTGACCTTTCTAAAAAAATGATCAGATCTCAAACTCGCCACCAAAAATTACATGGTTCTGCAGTCGTCTTTTAAAGAAAAGAAAACCCATTTTTAAAATAGAGTTATGAAGATAGATTATGATGTAAACTACAGATTCACGAGCTGATCTAGTTGCACTCTGTGATAATTACAGTTAGCATATATTTTTGTTTGACTTTTTCATCGTTGTATATAAATTGACAAAATTGTATTATTGTTTCTTATATTTTATTGTTTCCTGCTGTCATCAAGAAGACCACAGTGGAAATAAGTGTATTTTATACTTTGTGTTATCATCAGTGCTGTTTATACTGTACCTTTTACATGTGTGAATTTTACCAAATAAATCCATACCATACCAGCAGCTCGGGTGTTTCTGGCAATATTTCCACCTTTTTCCGTACAAGTGCATCCTCCTGTAATGTTCACATGAATCCTGTATAGTAAAGCAGTGTTTGTTTACCCTCTTTCTACATTACCACGCAGGTTAGACTGTCTACCACAGTAATTACGGTAGACTAGCCTGGGGACGTCTTTAAGAGTAAGTTTTTCATGAATGAGTTGAGAGCATGCTAAGCATGTTAACGATTAGCATAATGCATAGTTTCAGCCTCATTTTACAGGTAAAGAGTTCAGGTTTGTCCATAAATCAGAGTTGCAGCTCATTAATACACGATTTCAGATGTTTCGTGAAAAAACTGACATTGTCACCTGAGTAGACCTTTTGCTTTGCCCCTTCAGTACTGAAGAGCGACACTCAGCCTTGCACCCAAATGACGTCACGCATCGCCCTTCCAACAGGCAACATGGCAGCCTACCGGTGGCATTAGAGCAGCGATACAAAATCGCTCACAACTTTCTCACAAATGGTCAAATATGCCTGAAACATTTCTTACAGGCTCTCAATGTTACACGCAACCAAAACATGCATGTATTAATTTACATTTTCTCTTCCTTTAAATATACAGAGCCTCATTTTAATGAAGTTTCAGTTTAATCAGAGCCAGGCATCAGTGGTGTTCAGCCTTCAGCTCGACAAACCGGCCTGGAGGCCCAGAGAGCCAGGAAACCCTGAGCTGAGAGACAGACAGAGAGAGAGAAAAAGTAAGTGTCCTCCGCTCCCTGTGCTGCCACACCATCAACCTGGATGCTTTGGGAGACAAAAGCAAATTAATAACCACTTGTCCCTCTCCATAAAAAAATCCCTGCACTCCTCACAACCCCTCTCACAACTTACAGATGTGTGGAGGTCTCCGAAAAGAGTCAGATGTGCTCTTGTCGAGATTTAATGACTGGCAAAGCTCTTGTTTAAATAAGTGACTCAATAATCCTGTAACCCATCAAACAGCAAATTGGTGAACCGAACCATTGCTTTTAATTATGGCACCAATAGCAAGTAGGCTATCTCAGAATGAAAGAGAAAATAATCGCATGACAAAACAACTGTTCATCCTGTATATTGCAAAAAAATTGTGTTCGGGACATACGACACATAGGTCTAGTCAATCTCGTACTTGAGAAAATATAACATTTGTGTGTTGATGCAGTTGCATGAGAAAAGAACCTGAATGCAAAACCAAAGACACTCGTGTAGAATGTAGATCATGATCACCGAAAACTTCTGTGAGACTGAGCGAATATAAAGTATATAAATATAAAACTATTCAGGTGCAATGTGCTGGCAATATTTTATCCAGCGCTTCTGAAGTGAAGTACTTAGGTCTAATGTTAGACCAATCCCTAAATGGAGATGGCATTGTGGACAAAATAGTCAGTAGATCTAATGCCAAACTAATGTTTCTGTATAGACAGGCTGGCAACCTGAGTCTAGACACTAAGAAACTTCTTACTTCAGGCCTACTACAAAGTCACTACAACTACGCCAGCACAGCATGGCATTCTGGCACAACTGAAAGGAGCAAGTCACGGCTCCAGTGTGCACAGAATCAAATCATCAGGTTTATTTTGAATGCACCGTTCAGAACACACATAGGAGCTGATGAATTTAGACGGGTCGGTATGTTGCCAGTTGATTTTAGATCCAAACAACTCAAAGCCCATATGATGTTCAAAATTAATAATTCCTTAGCGCCTCAATACTTGTCTTCTGCAATTCAAAATGTTACTCATAACTACAGTACAAAATCCAGTCACTCTTCTCTTCAGCTCCCCCGGTGTGGTCCTTTTGGAAAAACTTATTTTCTGTCCACTGCAACTAAAATTTGGAATGAACTACCATCAGAAATAAAATTTTCCCCTGTTCAAGAAGAAGGTAAAACAGTACTTTTTCAACATTCTATTTGATGAGGAAGCAGCAGATTATGTGTATTTTTAGTTTCTATATTTTTAATTTCATTCTTTATTTATTATTATTTTAATGTATTATTATTATTATTATTATTATTATTATTATTATTATTATTATTATTATGTGGGGTTTTTTTTCCTCTTGCTTTTCTTGTTTTTCTATTATTATTAACATTATCAATATTGTTCAGTATTATTTGTTATGGTATTAGTTTTCACATTTTTGCTATGCTTCCCCATGATATTCACTTATACAGTATTGTATTTTTTTTTTTTTTTTTTTTTTTTTAATTGTGTGAAGCTATTTTTTGTCTGTGATAAGGGACCACAATGGAAACAAGTTTTTACACTTTTTTGTGTCATCCCTGCCACACCTGTTCCGTTTTTTATTGTACGTTTATGGCCAAATAAACAAACAAACAAAACAAAGGACAATGTGTTGGTAAAACAGGACTTAACAGTTGGTGTGAGGTTCAAGATATGGTTCATGAAAAAGTCATTTGATGAGAGAGAGAGAGAGAGAGAGAGAGAGAGAGAGAGAGAGCAGTGAGGTGTCAGTGAGATTTGCATGAACAGGACGGAATCGTTTCATTTCTCCCAGAATAGAGCAGAAACTTCACCAGATGTTCAACTTCCTTCAGTCAAACTCACTGAAGCACAAAACACAGCACTGAATCTACAGCTAATCACACTCTCTCATCACACTGATCATCACTATTAACTCCAATAAAAGAACAGACAACGTCCAAAATTCAGCTTTATTTCAGCACAAACTACAGGAAGAGCAACAGGACAGTGAAGAGAGGAAAGACAGAAATGTCAGCATTGTGTAGAATTGAAACTCTATTGTAGATGGATCATAAGCAGCTCCATGTTAAACTCTATCTTGGATCCACTAGCCTTCACACTGACTCTTTCTGAACGTGACTGGATGATTGACGTTGTTATGGGAGACCGTGCAGCTGAACTCCTCCCCCTTTTCCCAGAGGTCTTTGCTGAGGGTCAGGGTGCTGCTGCGGCTGTAACGGCCGTTCTTCTCTACTTCTGCGCTGCTCAGAACCCCGTTCTTCACCTCTGAGCCGTCCACTGTCCAGCTCACCAGCGCCCCCTGTGGAGAGTAGCCAGACAGCAGGCAGAGCAGCGAGGCCGATCCCTCAGACAGCTGCAGAGGGGACGGAGGGAGCAGAGACACGGAGGGAGACACTGTGGAACCCGCTGGAGAGGAGAAACACACAAACACATCATAGACACCTCATTCACACACAATTAGAAATGAGGATGAAATATTTCTGGAACTTTGTGGAACTGACTGATCTTACAGAGGAATTAAGTCGAATAAAGTCTGACTTCATGACTGAGTTTCATTCACTACTTTATTATGTGACATCAGTTTCAGTGCAGCAACAAAACAAACATGTTCCACTCTGTAATTTATCTGGGAAAATAATTTTAGAACAAGTTTTATTACTTTATAGTTCAAACCTTCAGCACATTTAACTGCAGCAAATACAAATGTAGCTGATGACAGAAATATTCATCGTTTAACACAAACACACACAGCAGCTTTCATCTGGATTTTACATCAGCGCACAGTCACTATATTTATTAAATGTTTATTATAGAGTAACTGCAGAGTTATTGCATGTTGAATATTGAGCAAGAGTGTAATTATTGCATATTTAACATCAATAATTGTGTATTTACTGAATGTTTAAGAACATTGATATGGGATCTGTTCTGATACTGAAATGTATTCCTCATCAGAGCATAATAACACACAATAAAATCAATTGCACAATTATAAACATAAATAATTTCTTCAGTTTAAGTTTATTTATTACTGTAATTCGCCAATGAACTAAGTTAATTTTGCATTAAAAGAAGAAAACACACTTACTGTTCACGATGAGTTTGGAGCCTCCACCAAAAGTCCACCACAGTGATACATTCTAATGAAACCGTCGTACAAAAACCTCCATCACACTGCAGTACACACACACACACGCACACACACACACACACACACACACACACACACACACACACAAACACACACACACACTTTGCATTATCAGTCCATGCTTCAGTGCTCTGCGAGTGTTTATAGCCCTGTGACTTTAACACTTCATGACTGAGAGCTGCTGCTCAGCAACTTCACCCACAGCAACCATGACTTTGATCAGCGTCTTCATCTGCACACTGGCCCTCTGGACTCAAGGTGAGAGTTTAACATCAACTCACAGCCTCACACACTTCATTTCATACGAATTCTACACCACTTTAGAGCTTACAAACACAATCTATGTTTCTCTTCAGGATCCAGAGGTCAGGTGACTGTGACTCAGACTCCTTCAGTGCAAACTGTTGCTCCAGGAAACACAGTCACCATCAACTGTAGAACCAGTAGCAGAGTGGAATATGGTAACTATCTCGCCTGGTACCTGCAGAAACCTGGAGAAGCTCCTAAACTCCTGATCTATCGTGCTACTATCTTAGAGTCAGGGACTCCAGCTCGTTTCAGCGGCAGTGGATCTGATACTGACTTCACTCTGACCATCAGTGGAGTCCAGACTGAAGATGCAGGAGATTACTACTGTCAGAGTGTACATTATATCAGTAGTAGCTATGTGTTCACACAGTGTTAGAGCGTCATACAAAAACCTGGGTCAGTGAGAGTGCACAGAGAAGCACTGCTGCAGCTGGGAGCGACTGCAGGTGCTGAGGGGGAGGATGTGATACAGCACAATGACACACACTGTGGACGAGAGAAAACACACCACACTAACTCACTAATACACACACATCTGTGAGAGGAGTCCACCTTTCTCAGCTGTGGACAGACAAACAAAGTCCTGATCATTCTGATTCACTGCTTACTAATTATCTTTATCCCATTTTACACAGTTAAGTATTTATTATAGTTATAATTTGTTGCATATATGATTTACTGTCTTACAGTATTATCAAGTTCATATTTTATTATAATAACTTTATCCATCCATCCATTTTCTGTAGCCGCTTAAGCCTCACTCACAACCCGCCGTACGTGCTGCTATGGGCGGTCTACCGTAAAAAATTTGGCAAAATTATGCTTGAGACTTGCGCGACACTTGCGTGTGTTCAGCTCAGTAGAAGGTTGCAGACTGCCCGTGGAGACTTTTGGTTCTGCACATGCAAGTTCTACAGGTCTTGTGACTAATCAAGAACACATACACTACGTATGGGACCCGTATTCCTTTTGTACACCTGAACCAAGTCAGCAGCGTGGCTAGTAGGGGCTTTTTGCGATGACAGTAAGACGCATGATTGAGGCACCGTCATTGTATGAGTGACGCGCCTCAGAAGTACTTCACAAGTATTCCACACTTGCTGTTTGTGTGGCGCGCAAGACAGAAATTCATCTCACTTTCTACCCCTATGTGTGGTGTGCACACAGCACATGCGACCTGCACGTGACATGAGGGGCAAGACTCTGGGTATATATATTGGGATGGAACCGATCCTGTAGTGTGTAGCATTGTAGAAGGGAAGAAGACCACCTCATTTGCTGTTTTTATTTGAGTGTATGTTAATTTACCATGCAAACTTCAAATAATAAAAAATGAGTATAAGGGAATAATGCATTTTATTACACTGTAAAAAAATCCCAACTAAATAGCCCAACAGTTTGAGCACTGAAACACACTTTGACTCCGAGCTGCTGTCCTGCTCCGACTCCTGCTGAGTGGTGGGACGGGGTGTCGGGATGTCCTTGTCCTCATCACTGAGCATGGCACAATGGCCTGACAGCGTTAGCTGAAACATACATGAAACTCAGCATATATAATATTAATTACATAAGCATATAGATACTGAATGAATGTTTAAAGCGTGTGTATTTACCTGTGAAAATCCCTCTGGCGGGCTGCTGTGCCTTCTGCCGGCTTGAAGGCAAACTTCTCCCTGTCCGTGCAGGGCTCGCCGGTGCTGCTACCATCATCATCACATTCTTCCTCCTCCTCCCCCTCTGCTGTTTCAGGCTGGGTTACTTCACTTTTGCTCGCTTCTTCTTGGGTCCCGTTTTCTAAACTTTAAAATGAAATTTTTTTTATTTTCCCACAAAATATCCAATGTTCTTCAGCCGAAAGACAGATGCAGAATGCTGCAGACATGCTGGTTTTATACCCACTCCTGGCTTGCATCACACGCAAGTTATGAGTGATTGTAACGTGCTAATCACACGTGTCACACACGCTTCACAAGTGCGGCCCGAACTCATAGTGCAGGAAACTGCTAAAATGGAAGTCACACGCTCTGAACACACACTGATCACGTGCATCAGACATACGCTTTCCACGGGCTAATGGCGCAAGTCTTCCCACACCTCGGGGAAGTCAGCTGCGCAACCTGTACTTGACAAGTACTTTGCCCGTACTCCACCCCCAAACTTTCCCCCGGGCTCACCGCGACCCTGCAGCACAGCTGTGAGCTACCAAACCCTGCGACCCGTGCGTGTCCAAAACACTTATGGAGGGTTGTGAGTGAGGCTTTATCCTGTACAGGGTCGCAGGCCAGCTGGAGCCTATCCCAGCTGACTATGGGTGAGAGGCGGGGTACACCCTGGACAAGTCGCCAGGCCATCGCAGGGCTAACACATAGACACACAAACAACCATTCACACTCACGGTCAATTTAGAGCCACCAATTAGCCTAACCTGCATGTCTTTGAGCTGTGAGGGAAACCGGAGCACCCAGAGGAAACCACACAGACACGGGGAGAACAGGAAAACTCCACACAGAAAGGCCCCCTCGGCCGCTGGGCTCGAACCCAGGACCGTCTTGCTGTGAGGCGACAGTGCTAACCACTACACCACCGTGCCGCCTTATAATAGCTTTAATATTCATGAAATAGAACCATATTATCAAGCTGAGTCTGACATTTAAAATATAAATGCCATTTCTATTTTTCTTCTCATCATCACGCATCACAGTTGAAGTTCATTTCAGAATCAAGTCATAAAACACAAAGAAAGACAGGGAGGGACCTGAGAAAACAGACAGAGAAGAAAAGTGCAGTGAGCAGAATAATGCTAAAACAGATGTCCATGAAATTCCAAGCATCTCTCCTGGTTTTTAGAGGAAAGAAATGAAGTGTCTCCCTTTGACAGTGTCACATGAAAAAGCAGAGCGTCCAATAAGCAGAGATTCTCAGAAGTACCATTCGACCTGTGTTTGGGATTTCTACTTTTTGGTTTTTGAATAGTGTCAGGGACAGTTTCAGCTTTTTATGAAGTTATCATGTTAAATTATACAACCCCGATTCCAAAAAAGTTGGGACAGAGTACAAATCGTAAATAAAAACGGAATGCAATGATGTGGAAGTTTCAAAATTCCATATTTTATTCAGAATAGAACATACCGTCGGGGGCAGGCCAATGTGCCCGCACTGACGCGGCAAGCACGCGGTATCGACGCGGTACGTACCGCATCTGTTTTGAACTGAGCTGCAATGTACTCAAACGACCACCAGGTAGCACTTGGGAGCACTCGCCCCAGATAGCAAAATCCTCCGGCCCCCCTCTACTCACGGGGTAGCCTATTTGCATATGAATAGCAGCGAAACCGCGCGTGGTCCGAGAATTGCCTGGCTTGCCTCGAATTTCCTCACTCAGTATTGGATGAAAACACTACTTTTAAACCAAAGAAATCACTCGTGATTGGTTGGCAGATGCCACTAGGCGTAGGCTATTGGTTACCCTGGGTCATCATAACCACAACCTATATATATATATATATATATATATATATATACGGTATATATATATATCTGTTGTGGTTATGATTAGCTATGATGCTGTATATTCATGTCATTGTTATCCTATCAATGACACACATTTATTGAGGAAGGAAAATTTGCAAGGAACGTTGTATCAAACAAGAGCTTTATTTTCAAAATCAGAGTAAGTACAAGACGTTAAAAAATAAACAAAATGGCAGCATTCAGTCAAAGACAAACAGTAGTTGCCTATACATTCTCTAGTGCAAGAGAGATGTGCAGGATACAAAACTAAACAAAAGCAAATAAGCACCGTATTTTAGTCCTACAGCTCCATGAAGTGCATGCTTGCGGTCTCTGAGCTGTGGGGAGCAGGCGGCATCGGACCGACATGCAGTCGTCTGTGGTGGGTTGCCCTGTACTTTGGATCTGCCTCAAGCCTTGATTGCAGCGTACTGGTAGCACATATGGCCCTTTTCCACTACCCTTTTTCAGCTCACTTCAGCTCGCTTCAGCTCACTTCAGCCCGACACGGCTCGCGTTTCGACTACCTTAAAACAGCACGACTCAGCTCGCTTCAGCCCTGCTTAGCCCCCAAAACTCGCACGGTTTTGGAGTGGGGCTGAAGCGAGCCAAACCGAGCTGAGTGAGGCTGGGGGCGTGAGCAGACACTCCCCTGTGCACTGATTGGTGAGGAGGAGTGTCCTCACACGCCCCGCGAGCACGCTGAGATCTGTAAACCCGGAAGAAGGAGAATTACGAATTACGAGAATTTCTGAAGCCTTATGCGCCTCGTCTCATTTATACGCTCTTGCCAGTATCTGTTGGCGTTGTCGGTGACAACAAGCCACAGCACCAAGACCAGCAACACTAACGACACCATGTCCTCCATGTTTATTGTTTACTATCCGGGCTGTGAGACTACCGCTTAAAAGATCACTGATGTCACTGTTTGCGCCGCTTAACGACATCACGTGACGTCCACCCACTTTCGCTAACTCCACCCAATGTGTCCACCCACTTCCAGCCAGCACGGTTCAGCGCGGTTGTAGTCGAAATGCAACTCCAACAGCCCCGCTCAGCCCGACTCAGCCCAACTCAGCACGGCATGGCTCAGCCGCGTTTGTAGTGGAAAAGCGGCAATAGTTCGCTGAGCTCCGGGTTACGGGACGGCGGAGGCTTAACGATCCACCCAGACACCCCATCCACCACCCCATTTTCCTCATCCGACATCAGGTCTACGGTAGCACACTGCCATACATCCATCTCGTCCATAGCAAGGACACCTCGTCTCGCGTCAAACAGCTGTAAAAACGATCGATAAAGAGAATAAGTACTGAGCAATGCACTGCGTATGGACACAACACATGAAAAACACTGAAAAAAAAGTCACATTGACCAAAACTGAAAAATCTTACCCTCTTTCTTCTGGAGCGACTATGAGCCGGCTACTTCATTGCTTCCGCCTGCAACGAAAGATCAGGCTGCTGGTATCTGTAGCTCCTGCGTAAGGTTTCGTAATACGTCTTGCAGGCAGCTAGAAAAACAAATGAGAGTACGATTAAAAACGTAGCAGTAGGCTAAGCTTAATAAGGGAAAGGAAGAAGGGAAGTGTAGACAGCAGAGAAAGGACAGTATAGGCTACCATAATATTTAGTGAAATAGTTGTTACTTACACACAATGTTGTCTTTGTCAGCATCATGAAGATTTGGATTTGTCGACAAAGCCCGCACTAAATAGCTTGTCACGGCTTCGTTATGAGGCAAAGTTAGTCTGTGAAAACAAGATGGCTACAGTTAGGATCAGGCTAGGATCTGCATCTATTAACGTATCTCATACAGAATGAAAGCATATTCTTTAAATCTTACCCTTGCGCCGGCTCGTATCGCCTAGTGTTTGTCTCCGAGTTGTGAAGACGGCGTACTGTTTCCTATGAAAAGAACAAAACAACGTTTTTAAGTCACTTGTCCCTCATAGCTAGCTACTGGCTACTTTTAGCTTGGGCTAGCTGCTATGCTTACTTTTAGGCTATTTAGCTTAGCTAGCAGACACCGGACAAATTCTTACCGCAATCATGGGACTCTGCACCCGTCTTTTCTTCCTGGAGTTTGCGTTTTCCCCAAAGTTACATCCCTCCAAAGCAGTCAATCTGTCTTCCACGGTGTTGAATCTGTCGTCCATAGAGTTGAATCTGTCGGTTACGAACGTAGTCAGCTCTGCAATCTGACGAGACAACCCACTGAGAGCAGACAGCAGTTTTCTCTCATCGATCTGCGGACTTCCCGACACAGGTCCATCGCGTCCAGACACAGGAGTCGACGGAGAGTAGAACGCGAGGCGCCGTCCAGCCATTGAAGATCACCAAGCAGCAAAAATCCCAGAAACCAAGAGAAAGTTCCGGAGCACATGAAAACTACGGTACCTGGTAAGCTACGGTACACCTGTTTATACTGTATGAGCCACGCCCATGACCGCCTGGTCCTGGTCCAATCACATGCGAGGTTATTGTTATACGGTACATGCTCGCATGTTTGTGATATAAACCATTTTGGATATTTTTGAATATAGAAGTATGAAGTTCCTGCTTACTGACTGAATTAAATAATTCAATTATAAGTAATTTCAAGATTCCCCTGAAATAAACACAGAGGCCACAGATTAGGCTTCTTTTAACAGCAGTTTGAGATGCATATGATTTTTTTAAACTATACTTTCACAATCTTTTCATACTCAAATGGTCATGTTAACGATGGCCTATTCACAGTGTTCAAACTATGCCGATATTTTCGGGGGGTCCCTTTTTTTCCCTTGGGGGGGGGGGGGGGGGGGTGCTTGTGCTTGCGCTTGTCTCAGAGTGCGGCTCTCCAAACACATGAGAAGCCTATCTTACGCACATATCACGCGGACTCCACACCTCCACACACGCATCGCGTCTGAAGTCATAACTCATCAGGGGAAATCATGTCCGCATTGGCATGTTCAAAAAACAACCTCGCATCAACAATGATATCAACGGGAACATTACCAATGGTAACAATGGGAAAATTCTGGGGACACAAACTAGTAGAAAGGAAGTGTGTTGGCACTGTTGGCACACTTCCTTTCTACTAGTTTGTGTCCCCAACCTGGCAGCAGCAGTCGTTGTCATATCGGTTTATTTTAACTTTGATGTGAACACAACACTTCGGATATGCAAATGCTTCCCGTTACACACGATTGCTATGTCAATAAACATCATTTTGCCAATATTTTAGAGACCCCCCCAACATTTCCCAAATCATGTTTTCAAAGGATCTCATGTCTGTTTCAGGGGATCTCGGATCCCCCGAGTACCCCCGTAGTTCGAACGGTGCCTATTCACTCTGCCATGGACATATTCATGCACTGACTGTGGTCATTTGACTGGTCTCATACTAAAATGGCCATGCTAATGATGGCCTATTCACTCTGACATGGACATATTCATGCACTGAGTATGGTCGTTTGACTGGTCTCATACTAAAATGGCCATGCTAATGATGGCCTATTCACTCTGACATGGACATATTCATGCACTGAGTATGGTCGTTTGAGGTGTCGAATGTGGGCATTTGCATGCATTGTAATTTATTGCATGGATATGAATTTAAATGTGTGTTTTACATTTGCATAGGATGAGTATGTGACTGAAGAGGGGGAAAGCCTTGCTGAGGAGCAGAGTGAAGCCTGTCCAGACATACAAGATGGAGAGGGGCATGGAAGTGATCAGTCCAGAAGTGAAAAACCAGAAGACTTGATGAAATTTCTGGCCATGATGCTTTTGTCATGGCAATCAGCCTTCAAGATTTCTGATAACGCCATCACATCGCTTCTTCTGTGCATCAAACAGTTTGTGTGGATACTTGGAAATGTTCTCTGTGTTAATTCCCTCACTGCCTTTTCCATCAATATTCCAGCAATATACAGGTTTTGTACTGTTGCTATTATTGATAGACAATAACCAAGCGAAACCAAGTCCTTGGCTGCTACTTTCACAGTACACTGTTGAAACACATTATTGTTGCATTCATGTCTTTGTTATTTTTAGTACGAGTAAAAGTTTTTCATCTCACTGTGTACTACAGTGGTGCTTGAAAGTTTGTGAACCCTTTAGAATTTTCTATATTTCTGCAAAAATATGACCTAAAACATCATCAGATTTTCACACAAGTCTGAAAAGTAGATAAAGAGAACCCAGTTAAACAAACGAGACAAAAATATTATACTTGGTCATTTATTTATTGAGGAAAATGATCCAATATTACATATCTGTGAGTGGCAAAAGTATGTGAACTTCTAGGATTAGCAGTTAATTTGAAGGTGAAATTAGAGTCAGGTGTTTTCAATCAATGGGATGACAATCAGGTGTGAGTGGGCACCCTGTTTTATTTAAAGAACAGGGATCTATCAAAGTCTGATCTTCACAACATACGTTTGTGGAAGTGTATCATGGCACGAACAAAGGAGATTTCTGAGGACCTCAGAAAAAGCGTTGTTGATGCTCATCAGGCTGGAAAAGGTTACAAAACCATCTCGAAAGAGTTTGGTCTCCACAAACCCACAGTCAGACAGACTGTGTACAAATGGAGGAAATTCAAGACCATTGTTACCCTCCCCAGGAGTGATCAACCAACAAAGATCACTCCAAGAGCAAGGCATGTAAAAGTCGGCGAGGTCACAAAGGACCCCAGGGTAACTTCTAAGCAACTGAAGGCCTCTCTCACATTGGCTAATGTTCATGTTCATGAGTCCACCATCAGGAGAACACTGAACAACAATGGTGTGCATGGCAGTGTTGCAAGGAGAAAGCCACTGCTCTCCAAAAAGAACATTGCTTCTCATATGCAGTTTGCTAAAGATCATGTGGACAAGCCAGAAGGCTATTGGAAAAATGTGTTGTGGGTGGATGAGACCAAAATAGAACTTTTTGGTTTAAATGAGAAGTGTTATGTTTGGAGGAAGGAAAACACTACATTCCAGCATAAGAACCTTATCCCATCTGTGAAACATGGTGGTGGTAGTATCTTGGTTTGGGTCCATTTTGCTGTATTTGGACCAGGACAGCTTGCCATCATCGCTGGAACAATTAATTCTGAATTATACCAGTGAATTCTAAAGGAAAATGTCAGGACATCTGTCCATGAACTGAATCTCAACAGAAGGTGGGTCATGCAGCAAGACAACGACCCTGAGCACAAAAGTCATTATACCAAAGAATGGTTAAAGAAGAATAAAGTCAATGTTTTGGAATGGCCAAGTCAAAGTCCTGACCTTAATCCAATGGAAATGTTGTGGAAAGACCTGAAGCGAGCAGTTCATGTGAGGAAACCCACCAACATCCCAGAGTGGAAGCTGTTCTGTATGGAGGAATGGGCTAAAATTCCTCCAAGCCGGTGTGCAGGACTGATCAACAGTTACCGGAAACGTTTAGTTGCAGTTATTGCTGCACAAGGGGGTCACACCAGATACTGAAAGCAAAGGTTCACATACTTTTGCCACTCACAGATATGTAATATTGGATCATTTTCTTCAATAAATAAATGACCAAGTATAATATTTTTGTCTCATTTGTTTAACTGGGTTCTCTTTATCTACTTTTAGGACTTGTGTGAAAATCTGATGATGTCTTAGGTCATATTTATGCAGAAATATAGAAAATTCTAAAGGGTTCACAAACTTTCAAGCACCACTGTATGTATGGCTTAAATAAACCTTCTTGACTTGACTTGTGTGCAGCAACTCAGTTTTAAAAAGCTTACAATTCTCAATTCTTACAATTAAGTTAATACCTTTTAGTAAAATGTTACCTGGGAACTCCCCCTGCTATCCTGATTTGCATTTGTATAGCCTTCCCTAGGCTTAGGGGAAGGGGGGTCATGGGGGACAACTGCCAAAGCAAGTTACACGTCCATTTCCGACAATTCACGGCAGTTTTCAGTGTTGCCTGCAAATTGCTGTAAATTGTCATAAACCTGAAATTCCACAGAAATCTACAGTCCCGTTTGCTCCCGTAAATCCCACTTTTCATGCAGTGTCATTTCTGCCGCGCATTAAGCTGGAATGCTGAGAAATTAAATGAAACGTCACTGCATGATAACTAGGCTATGTGTTTAAATTCCACTTGTGCAAAAATGCTCAGCCTTCGTCCCAACAGTTTAGTAGCCTATCTTAACTTTTGTCATTAGATGCGTAAAATAGCGTAAATTATAAACCAAGTTTCACTAGTTCGCCCTTGAGTGCTTGGTGTACAGTAAGCATGTTTGGCATGTCTGGCCTCGGTACCTGGATGCTTTCAGCGGAGATCATACGGGATGAGATCCGCTTCACACAACCCCTATAGAGGAATTGCAGCTGGGTGCTCTAGTGAAATGGAGGAGAAGGGGGAGGTGGTGGGACAATTCGAGAAGCCTTCGCGCATGACAGGTGAAAGGAGCAGGAGGGATTAAATCTCCGGGAAGGCGGGAGCAGGTAATGACAGCTGTCAATCACTCCGCAGGCTTCCTCCCGAACTACGTTTATACAAACAACATTTATTTTAAATACCGAAATCACGCACAGCCACTTCACCTCATTCTCATTATCTCTAGCCGCTTTATCCTTCTGCAGGGTCGCAGGCAAGCTGGAGCCTATCCCAGCTGTCTACGGGTGAAAGGCGGGGTACACCCTGGACAAGTCGCCAGGTCATCACAGGGCTGACACATAGACACAGACCTCTCTAACTTAAATCCTGGAAGTGTGCTAGAGAATACTGTGCAGTTTAATGATGATCTCGTTATCAGTTGAATCGGCGTGCGCTAGAATATTAATGTTATAAATTAAGTTGGGATATTTATTAATAACTAACATAACCAGACGAACTGTCTTCACCTACAAAACAACGGCAGTGTCTGTACAAAAAATTAAGTGACGGGGCATGCCAAACAAACTGTGCAATTGCAATTTTTTTTTTAACAGCTGCATGGAGGGGCGGCACGGTGGTGTAGTGGTTAGCGCTGTCACCTCACAGCAAGAAGGTCCTGGGTTCGAGCCCCGGGGCCGGCGAGGGCCTTTCTGTGTGGAGTTTGCATGTTCTCCCCGTGTCCGCATGGGTTTCCTCCGGGTGCTCCGGTTTCCCCCACAGTCCAAAGACATGCAGGTTAGGTTAACTGGTGACTCTAAATTGACCGTAGGTGTGAATGGTTGTCTGTGTCTATGTGTCAGCCCTGTGATGACCTGGCGACTTGTCCAGGGTGTACCCCGCCTTTCGCCCATAGTCAGCTGGGATAGGCTCCAGCTTGCCTGCGACCCTGTAGAAGGATAAAGCGGCTAGAGATAATGAGATGAGATGAGCTGCATGGAGGAAAGGAGGTGAGAGGAGAAATTGGCGCATCTGCTCAAGTTTGTGGCGTGCAATTATCAACTCGTATGCGTTCAATTGTCTCTGTTATTAGTTAGCAATAGAGGTAATTTGCTATCACCAAATCGCCGATTATCAACGAAAGGAGAGGGAGAGATGGCGGGCGCACATGTTTTGGCAGCCACTGACAAAGCCTACTTCAGTGTTATGCTGCCCCCATGGCTGCAAGTTGTAACTGCACCCTTACCGCAGCTTACCGCGAGGGCCCCTACCGTTCTGCGGCAGACAGGCGAGCATTCTGAGTATGTCACTACCGTACGCTTATCTATCGTCTTTTCTGACCATACACAGTTACAGTAATCATATAACAGCGCTCACACACACACACACACACACATTAGTTAGGTTCAGGTCTTTTATTTTACGTTTCTGTGATTGTGTAGGCGAGAGCTGCATTTTGTGTGTTACAAGAAAAAATTATGCATTTATTGTAATTGAGTATTTTGTTTATGAATTATAGAGATTATTGGCCTGCACTTAGACCTGACATTGTTCTGTAAATGTATGGTTTATGTGATGTTGGTAATATACAGTAAAGTAATTGGTATCTTCCAGTGGGTGGGGACAGGCCACTATATCCAGCCCTCTGAAGGGAGGTGGATTAGTGGGTCATGGGCTCTGTCTGTTATGTAATAGTCCTGTAATGTGCATCTAATCAGGCAGTGCAAAGATAGTGCAATACAGTATTCCGTTTTGTAGACAAAGTATTTTTGTTGCAATAATTACTTGAACTTTTATTTTATTATTATAATTTATTTTGTGTTAAAATTCTGCTGCTACTTTGGGAAACCGGACCCAATAAAACATCTTGTATTAAAAGTTGTTTGGCTGTTGTCCATCAGATGATATGTACAGTAAGAATGTGTTAATTTTTTGGAAAATTATTTTAATAATGATTTCGCATTTCCTGTCCATTTTTTGGCCAGTTTCACATTCAAAAAAGCCCAAAGTCTGTCAGCTTGGTAAGATGTCGAGCTGCTATCCATACACTGCCAGATAAAGCTGATTTGGCCTAATCATTATCTGACATCTCAACAGCTTGCAACATGAGATGAAAGAATGATGCACAAACCTGCGTGTATGTACTCAGGCTGCCAGTCAGTGTGTAACCCCTCCTTTGAAAAATCCTAGCTACGCCCCGTTCAGTCACTCACTAATTTTTTTTTTTTAACCATCGTAGCGTTGCTCATTTTCATCTGCTTCTGACAAGTAATGATGCACAAACTCTGTCTCATGCTTTCATTATATCTCATTTAGATTACTGTAATTCCCATTTCAAAGGCCTTCCTGCAAAGTTTTGCCAAAAGCTTCACTATATTCAGAACTTTGCAGCTACATTTCTAACTCATACTACAAAATTGTTTTTTATTACATTTTCAAAAAACTGTAGTGAGAAAAAAACAAAACAGTTAAAACTGACAGAGAGCTAATAGACATAATTGCATGAATGCCATACATGGATCCCATCTCCAGTGTGCGTTGTATATAATATACATACATACATACATACATACATACATACTTCATTGACAGTTTTTTTTTTCCTTCAATTTATTATATTTTCAATAGTTAACCCATGTACAACCCCGATTCCAAAAAAGTTGGGACAAAGTACAAATTGTAAATAAAAACAGAATGCAATAATTTACAAGTCTCAAAAACTGATATTGTATTCACAATAGAAGATAGACAACATATCAAATGTCGAAAGTGAGACATTTTGAAATTTCATGCCAAATATTGGCTAATTTAAAATTTCATGACAGCAACACATCTCAAAAAAGTTGGGATAGGGGCAATAAGAGCCTGGAAAAGTTAAAGGTACAAAAAAGGAACAGCTGGAGGACCAAATTGCAACTCATTAGGTCAATTGGCAATAGGTCATTAACATGAATGGGTATAAAAAGAGCATCTTGGAGCGGCAGCGGCTCTCAGAAGTAAAGATGGGAAGAGGATCACCAATCCCCCTAATTCTGCGCCGACAAATAGTGGAGCAATATCAGAAAGGAGTTCGACAGTGTACAATTGCAAAGAGTTTGAACATATCATCATCTACAGTGCATAATATCATCAAAAGATTCAGAGAATCTGGAAGAATCTCTGTGCGTAAGGGTCAAGGCTGGAAAACCATACTGGGTGCCCGTGATCTTCGGGCCCTTAGACGGCACTGCATCACATACAGGCATGCTTCTGTATTGGAAATCACAAAATGGGCTCAGGAATATTTCCAGAGAACATTATCTGTCAACACAATTCACCGTGCCATCCGCCGTTGCCAGCTAAAACTCTATAGTTCAAAGAAGAAGCCGTATCTAAACAAGATCCAGAAGCGCAGACGTCTTCTCTGGGCCAAGGCTCATTTAAAATGGACTGTGGCAAAGTGGAAAACTGTTCTGTGTTCAGATGAATCAAAATTTGAAGTTCTTTATGGAAATCAGGGACGCCGTGTCATTCGGACTAAAGAGGAGAAGGATGACCCAAGTTGTTATCAGCACTCAGTTCAGAAGCCTGCATCTCTGATGGTATGGGGTTGCATTAGTGCATATGACATGGGCAGGTTACACATCTGGAAAGACACCATCAATGCTGAAAGGTATATCCAGGTTCTAGAGCAACATATGCTCCTATCCAGACAACGTCTCTTTCAGGGAAGACCTTGCATTTTCCAACATGACAATGCCAAACCACATACTGCATCAATTACAGCATCATGGCTGCGTAGAAGAAGGGTCCGGGTACTGAACTGGCCCGCCTGCAGTCCAGATCTTTCACCCATAGAAAACATTTGGCGCATCATAAAACAGAAGATACGACAAAAAAGACCGAAGACAGTTGAGCAACTAGAATCCTACATTAGACAAGAATGGGTTAACATTCCTATCCCTAAACTTGAGCAACTTGTCTCCTCAGTCCCCAGACGTTTACAGACTGTTGTAAAGAGAAAAGGGGATGTCTCACAGTGGTAAACATGGCCTTGTCCCAACTTTTTTGAGATGTGTTGTTGTCATGAAATTTAAAATCACCTAATTTTTCTCTTTAAATGATACATTTTCTCAGTTTAAACATTTGATATGTCATCTATGTTCTATTCTGAATAAAATATGGAATTTTGAAACTTATGATATATGATACATATGATACAGGTATTCATGCTGGAGCTTCCAGCCATTGTATTATTTTTCTTAAAATGTAATACTGGAGTATTCTCAATGTCTTTCAGGTGTACGTGGAGTTCAACAGAATTGTGGGCAAAGACCTGAAGCAAGAATTCTATGAGAGCGTCGATAGGCACAGTCCTCGTCTTCTCGAGATATTTCGATCAAAGAGAGGGAACGTTGGGCAGCTGTTATCACATCTTTCACAACAAACCAAGGTTTGTGTATAGACATTATGCACATCCATTGTTTTTCACAACTTGACGTCACATAAAGTGCTGTTGTATTAGGTGGGATATACAATCAAATTTAAAATTGCTCTGAGCTTTCAGCATGAACTTACCAGTTGTGTAATTTGAGTTGTCATCTTACTCCCCCAAAGATTTCAGAGCCAACTGACATCCAGACACTGGTGCTGAGAGGGCTTCCTATTATCCTTGGTGACAAGCCAGCAGACGTCTATAGATCAGTCTTTGTAAGTTACTCCTTACCTTCTCATATGGTATCGAAAGGGACCATGATGACATAATCTTGAATTTTCACCAATATGTTGTTGTTACTGTCTCTGATAAACCATGTGAGCACAGTACTGTATTACTTACACAAAAACAATAAAAAAAATGAGCCTGACAGATTATAATACACATACAGCATGTTGCTGTATGATGATTAGCTGTTTCATCTCATGGCAATAGCATGCTCTGGCCCTCGTGATTTTTCATATTCATTGCATTTCATGTGATTTGTGAAGTGTTAATCACACATATTCATACAGTAATGCCCTTCCCTTTATCAGTCAGCACTATTAGCAACACCTCCTTCCAACTTCTTTGGGTGATCTGTTTGTCTAATCCCCTCTAGCAGTGACTCTCCCATGATTAGGCTACATTGCGGAATATTATTGATGGTTATTTCGTGAGTGTGGCAGTGGGGGCGTGGTCAAGCGTTGGTCTGTGACCGGAGGCCGGAGTCAGGGAAGGTAAGTGGCAGAATCACTGCACCTGAGGTTAATTAATGTGTTTGTGTGTCTTCCCCAGTGACCGCGCCCTATTTAAGGAGAGAGAGTGAGAGCAGAGGGAGCTCTCTCCCCAACCAGACGACTGGAGTGTGTGCGTGCGTGTGTGGCTGAGAGAGTACTGAAAAAAAAAAGTCATTGAATTTACTTAATTTTAATGCGTACATCGGTCCCACACAATCCAATTGTGTAAGCTTAAAATAACTTTAACCTTACACAATAACATTAAGGGGATGAAATCACTTTAAGCTTACACAATTGGATTGTGTGGGACCGATGTACACATTAAAATTAAGTAAATTCAATGACTTTTTTTTTTCAGTGGAAAGTTTACTGAAAAGTAAAAATAAAGGAGTTGGTGAACTCAGTTCTGGCCTGCCATCCTTCTGTGCTCCACCCACCCATACGAACTGCTACAGTGGTGCCGAAAACCGGGACTTGGAGCGCAGAAGCAGAACAGCCCCATGGAGTCCTCCCTGTTCACCGACCTGGTCCACGCCCTCGCCACGGCCCAGCAAAGCCAGCACCAGGCACTAGTCGCCCTCCGGAAGGAACAGGAACAGTGGTTCGAGGCCCTGGTGCTGGCTCAGCAGGAAGAGCGACAGGCATTCCGGCACCTCCTCGCGTCGGCGGGGTCCACCGCTGCGGGCCCGTGCCCCTTCACCCTGATGAAGATTGGCCCGCAGGACGACCCTGAGGTTGCCCAGTTGCAGACCGAGTTTTCGGATGTGTTCTCACCCCTGCCCAGCCGCACCAACCTCATAGAGCACCACATTGAGACGCCCCTGGGGGCGGTAGTGCGTAGCCGCCCTTACAGGCTACCCAAACACAATAAAAAAGTTGTTCGGGAAGAACTCGAGGCCATGCTCGAAATGGGCATCGTTGAGGAGTCCCACAGTGACTGGAGCAGCCCGGTGGTCTTGGTACCCAAGGCTGACGGGTCGGTCCGGTTCTGTGTGGACTATAGAAAAGTCAACGCGGTGTCTAAATTCGACGCATACCCAATGCCTCGTATTGATGAGTTGCTCGATCAACTAGGCATGGCTCACTTTTACTCGACACTGGATTTAACAAAGGGTTATTGGCAGATCCCCTTGACTCCATTATCCCGAGAAAAAACAGCCTTTTCCACACCGTTTGGCTTACACCAGTTTGTCACACTTCCTTTTGGGCTGTTTGGAGCACCCACTACATTTCAGCGGCTGATGGATAGGGTCCTCCACCCCCACGCCACCTATGCGGCTGCCTACCTCGACGACATCATTATCTATAGTAATGACTGACTGAGGCACCTCCAACATCTGAGGGCCGTCCTTAGGTCACTGAGGCGAGCGGGTCTCACAGCCAACCCGAAGAAGTGTGTGATTGGGCGGGTGGAAGTATGGTATCTGGGCTTCCACTTGGGCAATGGGCAGGTGCGTCCCCAAATTAACAAAACAGCGGCAATTGCGGCCTGCCCGAGGCCCAAGACCAAAAAGGGGGTGAGACAGTTCCTGGGGCTGGCTGGCTATTATCATAGGTTTATACCTAATTATTCGGATGTCACCAGCCCGCTGACTGATCTCACTAAAAAGGGGGCACCAGATCCAGTCCAGTGGACGGAGCCATGCCAGCAGGCTTTTTCTGAGGTAAAGGCTGCACTGTGTGGGGGGGGGCACTTTTACACTCCCCTGACTTTTCTCTCCCCTTTGTGTTACAGATGGATGCGTTGGCCAGAGGGCTGGGGGCTGTTTTGTCCCAGGAGGTGGAGGGGGAGGACCGCCCAGTGTTGTATATCAGTAGGAAGCTGTCGGTGCGTGAGGGGCGCTACAGCACCATTGAGAAGGAGTCCCTAGCGATCAAGTGGGCAGTCCTCGCCCTCCGTTACTACCTGCTGGAATGCCCTTTCACCCTCTGTTCAGATCACGCGCCCCTCCAGTGGCTCCACCGCATGAAGGATGCCAACGCGCGGATCACCCGTTGGTATCTGGCACTCCAACCCTTCAACTTCAAGGTGATCCACAGGCCGGGGGTGCAGATGGTTGTGGCGGACTTCCTCTCCCGTCAAAGGGGGGGGGGGGGGGGGGGGGGAGTCAGCTGCAGGTGGGGGTATGTGGCAGCGGGGGCGTGGTCAAGCGTCGGTCTGTGACCGGAGGCCAGAGTCAGCGAAGGTAAGTGGCAGAATCACTGCACCTGAGGTTAATTAATGTGTTTGTGTGTCTTCCCCAGTGACTGCACCCTATTTAAGGATAGAGAGCGAGAGCAGAGGGAGCTCTCTCCCGAACCAGACGACTGGAGTGTGTGCGTGTGTGTGTGGCTGAGAGAGTGAAAGTTTACTGAAAAGTAAAAATAAAGGAGTTGGTGAACTCAGTTCTGGCCTGCCGTCTTTCTGTGCTCCACCCACCCATACGAACTGCTACAATGAGAAATTAATGATTGTGCTCGTATGTTGATATTGTTTATTAAGGACTCTGATGAAGATGCCTCGCTTCGCCACATTGACATTGGGATCTTCCTGGTTGAGCCCGAAAGTGCTGCACCTTCATCTTCCCTGCATCTCAGTCCAGCCTCATTGAAGATCATCACTGAGGGAGAAATTGTGATTGACAACCTTCAAGACCTGCCAAAAGCGATGTGGATTCTCTTTGGACTTTCATACACACTGCATCTAAACTACCCCAAGTCTATGAAGCTCACATTCCAGTTCATCCAACAGGTTCTTCTAATGTTGGGTCACAGTATTTAATGTTAAGGTCTTAACAAAGAGAAGTCAGCACATTGAGAAGTGTATATTAAAACACAAAGGCACCTGTGACTGCTCTTCAGCTACTACCAGTGACATTCTCTGTTCTGTAGTTCTGCTTGGTTCCGTAGGGTTAGGGTTCGATGCAGTAGAGTATGCACAGGACTGCATAATAATGTTCTTTCAACCCAAATGAACAGTTCATGTGACCTCCAGTCACGTTTGAGAGGCTTGTTTTAATGCCTGTCTGCATGTGTCCAGTTTTCAGGATAAAGCAGATATTTAAATGCTGTGTTCATTTTTCTTCTCCAGTCAGATGGAAAAGTGAAACTGAAATTGTTGGCATGTGATTTTAAGGAATGATTTTACTTGTCTTTTGAGTGACAGGGTTTGTGCAAGACTGCAGAATGTTATCTTGCACTGTATTGTAAAAAATAAATGTTTTTTTTCTGAACATTTAAATGTGTTTAATTTCTTCCCTTCAATACAATTTTGTTTAAAGTATTTATTACAAAAACAAAATGGTATAATGACATTTGAAGAAACCACATTATTTATCTTAACAAATAAATTTATTCAGTGATAAATATAATGTTCATGTATATTTAGCTTAAGATAGTTATTTCAAAAAAGTTGGGGATCCAAAGAAAATTAGTTAAATGAACGAATGAATTTTAGTAAAGACTAATGATCATCGATGTCATGACAACTTAACCTGTTTAGTTTCAGCATGTGTGAAAACTAAAATGGTTTAGGGGAACGGGTTTCAACGCAATTTTCTAGTAAACTCAACTAATTTGGGATAACGGTGTGATTGGCCCCAAATCCCTACTGTCTGAATCATCCAACTTTATCGCAATATTGATGGTGTGCATTTTAAGCCTGCTCAAGTTGTCAGAAGTAGTATTGGAGTAGTATTTGATCCATCACTCACTTTTGATATTCATATTAAGTCACTTACCAAACTTGCATTCTTTCACCTTCATAACATTGCTCATCTTTGCCCCCTTCTGACAAATAACAAGACAAAAACTCTGGTTTATATTTTGATTATGTCTTGTTTAGCTTGCTGTAATTCCCACTTCAAATGCCTTCATGGAAAATCTTTACAAAAGCTTCACTATATTCAGAACTCTGCAGCTACATTTCTAACTCATACTAAACGCTCCGCTCACATCACCCCATTCTCTCTCAGCTACACTGGCTACCGGTTCTGTCCCATAGCAAATTTAAAATCTTGCTTATCTCTTTCAAAGCCCTGCATAATCTTGCTCCTATATACCTTAGGGAACTACTGACCCCCTACACTCCCTCTCGCTCACTAAGGTCTTCTAGCAACAACCTACTTTCTGTCCCACACACCAGACTTTCCACCATGGGGGGCAGGTCCTTCAGTGCCACGACCCCCAAACTCTGGAATGCTCTTCCTCTATCTCTCCATGATTGCTCTTCTTTCTCTACTTTCAAATCTCAGCTGAAGACGTCTCTTCCATCAACAGTTCTCTTCATCTCTTACAGCTTAGTCTTTTTTTTTCCTTTTTGTAAAGCAAACTTGGGATAGTGAAAGCCATGAAATAACTTATTATTATTATTATTATTATTTACTTTCTTAGAAATGTTGAACACACTGTATTTAACAATTGACATCTCTTCGTCTCCTTCCTGCTGAGGGTTTTATTTATTTCTCTTATAAAAATGTATCTTTGCAGCTGAAATGTTGAATGTTCTGTATATTAGATGAAGAAAAGCTGCATTTTAGTGTCTGAACATTCTTGTTGTAAGCTTCTGGAAAAACTGTTTTAAACTCCTCAGGTTGGGAAAAATCATAAAGTGTCCATGTAGATGGTGAATTATGTTTGCTTTGTACATTTAAGTCGTTATATCGAGGTCCAAGTGGACCAGCCCTGTTTGACTCTGCAAATATGATATCTGATGAATTTGCACAAGTTTTTCATGATGAAATGAAGTTAATTCATCTGTAGTGGAAAAAAACTAAAACTGGTGACCATGAACACTGTGTAAGAACATTTAAATGAGCAAGATATACATTTTCCAATTGAACAAACTAGTTATATTTTGCAGTCAGAAAAGTAGCATCAAAAGAAGTTAGAAAAATGCAGTATGGAAAGAAATCACTGCTGGGGTCAAGAGCATTTAAACCTGTTGTAAACAGTCAAACTCCAGCTGATGTTTAAATATTGAACTAATACATCTGTGATATGTATAGCCTATATAATGTTCTGTAGCCTAAGATAATAGTGTATGCAATCTTTTGGTGATGAAAAAAGGGTCAGATATCAAACTCACCCCCAAAAATTACATGGTTGTGGGGTTCCTATTTTTTATTATTTCATCATTTAATGATGTTTCAGATTAATCAGAGCCAAGCACCAGTGGTGTTCAGCAATCAGCTCAACAAACTGGCCTGGAGCCACAGAGAGCCAGGAGACCATGAGGTGAGAGAGAGAGAGAGAGAGAGAGAGAGAGAGAGAGAGAGAGAGAGAGCAGTGAGGTGTCAGTGAGATTTGCATGAACAGGACGGAATCGTTTCATTTCTCCCAGAATAGAGCAGAAACTTCACCAGATGTTCAACTTCCTTCAGTCAAACTCACTGAAGCACAAAACACAGCACTGAATCTACAGCTAATCACACTCTCTCATCACACTGATCATCACTATTAACTCCAATAAAAGAACAGACAACGTCCAAAATTCAGCTTTATTTCAGCACAAACTACAGGAAGAGCAACAGGACAGTGAAGAGAGGAAAGACAGAAATGTCAGCATTGTGTAGAATTGAAACTCTATTGTAGATGGATCATAAGCAGCTCCATGTTAAACTCTATGTTGGATCCACTAGCCTTCACACTGACTCTTTCTGAACGTGACTGGATGATTGACGTTGTTATGGGAGACCGTGCAGCTGAACTCCTCCCCCTTTTCCCAGAGGTCTTTGCTGAGGGTCAGGGTGCTGCTGCGGCTGTAACGGCCGTTCTTCTCTACTTCTGCGCTGCTCAGAACCCCGTTCTTCACCTCTGAGCCGTCCACTGTCCAGCTCACCAGCGCCCCCTGTGGAGAGTAGCCAGACAGCAGGCAGAGCAGCGAGGCCGATCCCTCAGACAGCTGCAGAGGGGACGGAGGGAGCAGAGACACGGAGGGAGCTGTGGAACCCGCTGGAGAGGAGAAACACACAAACACATCATACACACCTCATTCACACACAATTAGAAATGAGGATGAAATATTTCTGCAACTTTGTGGAACTGACTGATCTTACAGAGGAATTAAGTCGAATAAAGTCTGACTTCATGACTGAGTTTCATTCACTACTTTATTATGTGACATCAGTTTCAGTGCAGCAACAAAACAAACATGTTCCACTCTGTAATTTATCTGGGAAAATAATTTTAGAACAAGTTTTATTACTTTATAGTTCAAACCTTCAGCACATTTAACTGCAGCAAATACAAATGTAGCTGATGACAGAAATATTCATCGTTTAACACAAACACACACAGCAGCTTTCATCTGGATTTTACATCAGCGCACAGTCACTATATTTATTAAATGTTTATTATAGAGTAACTGCAGAGTTATTGCATGTTGAATATTGAGCAAGAGTGTAATTATTGCATATTTAACATCAATAATTGTGTATTTACTGAATGTTTAAGAACATTGATATGGGATCTGTTCTGATACTGAAATGTATTCCTCATCAGAGCATAATAACACACAATAAAATCAATTGCACAATTATAAACATAAATAATTTCTTCAGTTTAAGTTTATTTATTACTGTAATTCGCCAATGAACTAAGTTAATTTTGCATTAAAAGAAGAAAACACACTTACTGTTCACGATGAGTTTGGAGCCTCCACCAAAAGTCCTCCACAGTGATACATTCTAATGAAACCGTCGTACAAAAACCTCCATCACACTGCAGTACACACACACACACACACACACACACACACACACACACACTTTGCATTATCAGTCCATGCTTCAGTGCTCTGCGAGTGTTTATAGCCCTGTGACTTTAACACTTCATGACTGAGAGCTGCTGCTCAGCAACTTCACCCACAGCAACCATGACTTTGATCAGCGTCTTCATCTGCACACTGGCCCTCTGGACTCAAGGTGAGAGTTTAACATCAACTCACAGCCTCACACACTTCATTTCATATGAATTCTACACCACTTTAGAGCTTACAAACACAATCTATGTTTCTCTTCAGGATCCAGAGGTCAGGTGACTGTGACTCAGACTCCTTCAGTGCAAACTGTTGCTCCAGGAAACACAGTCACCATCAGCTGTAGAACCAGTAGCAGCGTGTATGGTGGTAGCTATCTCGCCTGGTACCTGCAGAAACCTGGAGAAGCTCCTAAACTCCTGATCTACTATGCTACTACCTTACAGTCAGGGACTCCAGCTCGTTTCAGCGGCAGTGGATCGAATACTGACTTCACTCTGACCATCAGTGGAGTCCAGACTGAAGATGCAGGAGATTACTACTGTCAGAGTTATCATAGTGGTCCAGTGTTCACACAGTGTTAGAGCGTCGTACAAAAACCTGGGTCAGTGAGAGTGCACAGAGAAGCACTGCTGCAGCTGGGAGCGACTGCAGGTGCTGAGGGGGAGGATGTGATACAGCACAATGACACACACTGTGGACGAGAGAAAACACACCACACTAACTCACTAATACACACACATCTGTGAGAGGAGTCCACCTTTCTCAGCTGTGGACAGACAAACAAAGTCCTGATCATTCTGATTCACTGCTTACTAATTATCTTTATCCCATTTTACACACTTAAATATTTATTATAGTTATAATTTGTTGCATGTATGATGTACTATTAAACACGATTATAAAGTTAATATTTTATTATTATAACTTTAATATTCATTACATAGAGCCGTATTATAGAGCTGAGGCTGACATTTAAAATATAAACAACATTTAATTTGTTCTTCTCATCATAGTGTAGAACAGTTGAAGTTCATTTGAGATTCAAGTCATAAAACACAAAGAAAGACAGGGAGGGACCTGAGAAAACAGACAGAGAAGAAAAGTGCAGTGAGCAGAATAATGCTAAAACATATGTCCCTGAAATTCCAAGCATCTCTCCTTAAATTACATGAAACTGGGACGATGACTGGCAGAAAATTTAATATTTCCCAAACTGTCCCACTTTAGCAATAGATTTCACTCACTTTCTTTCCTTCCAGGTCACTAGAGGCGTCACGAGGGACATTTTGTAGGTCAGTGTGTGTAAACACGGTGTCAAACACATTGGAAAGAGAAAGTGAGACATAGTGACACTTTACACAACATGCCAAAGGCAACATACTGAACAGAACTCGAGTTAAGGCCAATTTATGCTGACAACGCAGTCCTCGCAGATAGCTTTGCAGACAGTGTCTGCGTAGCCCCCCCCTTTGCAGACGCTCTGCGCACACCTCCCAAAAATTGTGACCACTGCAGAAGCCTCGCAGACAGCGACGCAGACAAGAGGGCTCTGATTGGTCCACTCTACATCCGCTGTACACGCACTTCCGCTTCCCTACTTTCCCGGTTTGGTTTGTTTTCACGACCGCCATTTTTAAAAACACGAGCGAAGATGGAGCAGCACGAAGAGCAGTTGATCGAGGAAGTGAGGAAGTACGGACATCTATACGACTCCAGTTCTAGTCATTATAAGTAACCGGAGGATAAACACTCCACTAACCACACCCACCAACTACTCCTAGCGATTTCGCGACTTCGTGCCCCCTTGCGTTGTGGCGGTGAATAACATCGCGCACGCCTATTACTCCCCGCTCAACGATAAATTACAACTGTCTGCGAAAAGCTATCTGCGAAAGCCTTGTCGCAAGAGCATGCAGAGGCCTTTAGTCAGTGGAAAAAACCCAAATGAAGACATTCTGATATGGATTCATTCCCACTGTTCACAAACACAGACATCATGAATCACCTGCAAACAGGGCCGTCGACAGGGGGGGACAACCGGGTATTTTGTCCCGGGCCCAGGCATGAGGGGGGGCCCAGAACTGGTCCCTCATGAAGATGCCATTAATCATTCTGTTTCATTTCAAAATGTGTTGATTTGGGGGAGAAAAGTGTGCTATATTTGCATTCAATGAATGATTTCTGGTTCTTTTGCCTTTATTGTCTTCGAAAATAGATTCAAGAACCCACCTACCACCCCTAATGCAGAAATGGTTTGGTCTTTGATTAAGGCACCAAATAACACGGCACTATTCCATCATAACGCTTCGACAATAAGCGTGCGAGCCCGTTTGCCAACATGCACAAGTCAGGAGCAAAGAAAAGAAAAGAGAAAAAGAGATGAAGAAGCCAAGAGCCTCAGGGGCTCACTGCATAGATATTTTAGAAAAGATTCAGATGATGCAGCAGGTGGTGAAGGCAGTGGGGCAGCTGAGCCAGGTAAGACACAGATAACTTTTTTCCAGCCCCGTAATGTAACCCCAGCACGCGCGACGTGCCATTCATAATTATAAAGTAGGGGATAGCAGGGTACACTGAGTGAACACTGAAATGCACAGGGCATTGAATTATTTCATAAACATATCAGTTTAATAACACTGTGTTGCATATATCTCAATGAAGCAAAGAATAGCACATTGGCCCGCAATCATATCCAAATGTTTTAGGCACGCTTGCTGAGCTGCGCTGAGCTGGACTCCGGTTAGCTGAAAGCCCATGGAACGCTGCCTCTTGTTAATTAAACCTTATTTTGTTGGAAATCATCCCGTGTAGATACGACGGCATGTGAAATTTCAGCTAGATAGAGTTTAATGTAATGAATGGGCGATAAATGGGGTGTTTTGAGGTTAGTCTGTTGCAAAACATTAAACTTTCGCTTAGACTGGATACTCTTCAAACAATTCCCTTGCTCAAGTGAAAAATGATAGGGCTGTATGAAAAGCGCAATTAATGAAAGTAGCCTAATAAGCCCTAAATGAATAAAACAACCTCTGTTTTATTGTTGTTGCTTACACGTTAAGATTTTGAAATCTTCTCGGTCCAGTTCTATATCCAGGGAACGTTGTAATCCTTTTGGTTTATCCGTAATAAACGTGTCAGCCCCCAGGTCAGATAGGCTAATGTTACATGGTTGGGAGGGTGTCAATTTTTTTTGTAACATTCTAAATCGAGTACGGAAAGGACGTTTATGAAAAACAAGACAAAAAAATACACTGAAAAACTCACTGTACACATCACTAGTGGCACACACGGACTGGCCATTGGGAGTAGCGGGAGTTTTCCCGGTGGGCCGGCGGAGAAAAAACAAAACAAAAAAAAAAAACAGTTGCGCGCTGGCCTTGAATATGATAAGCAATGTTAACAGTTTCTTTAAGAAACTGTTAACATTGCTTATTACAGTTGCGCGCTGGCCTTTAATATGATAAGCAATGTTAACAGTTTCTTTAAGAAACTGTTAACATTGCTTATCATATTGAAGGCCAGTGCGCAACTGTTTTTTTTTTTTTTTCTCCGCCGGCCCACGCTGAACCACCGGCCCACCGGGAAAACTCCCGCTACTCCCGATGGCCAGTCCGTGTGTGACTAGTGGTGATGCTTCTATGTTCAGATTTTGGGAAAGCCATAACTCCGTTCTCATTGAGGCCCAGTTCCATCCCGTAAACAATCATTTTGGCTTATCAACTACCTGCGCTCAAACATGTCACAGGAGAGGCTCAATGGGCTGGCTATGCTCTCTATAGAGCGCGAACTTGCAAAGAAGCTGGACTTCAATGACCTTACTGACGACTTTGCCACAGCAAAAGTCCGGCGCATTGCATTTCGCACCTGAATAGGTGCAGACTAAGGAAATGTTCAAACTGTAAAATATGTTGAAATGTGGAAATAAAATGGTTGACTGTTATAATGGGCTTGGAATACCTGTTATTTAAGGGTTGGAGTGAATGGAGACTGTGAAAACAGGGGTTGGGTGTGGGTGGTTGCTGTGTGGCGATGTGCGTGCGCACGTATGTGTGTGTGTGGGGGGGGGGCACTCAGATTATTGGGGGGGGGGGGGGGGGGCACTCAGATTATTTTGTCCCGGGCCCAGCCAAAGCTGTCAACGGCCCTGCCTGCAAACATGGCAGGAACCTGATGACGACTTACATTTAAACATGAAGGCTCCCCCTGGCTACACCTACCGATCAAATCCCAGATTAAAAGGAAGAGGGGTGGCTTGGCTGTGCTTTATCAGTCTGATTGAAAAGTTAAAAAACTTTCACTATTTCATGAAACATCTTTTGAATATTTTGCTCTGAAGGTTGTCTCCTCCCCTCCTGTGCTGTTGTTATTCATCTATCACCATCCTAAAGCTGCTGTGAGCTTCTTATCAGACTTTAATGAACTCCTTACAATCATCTCATCCCTTTGTCCTGCCATAATTGCACTTGGTGACTTTAAAATCCATGTTGACACTCGCTCCTCCTGCACATCCGAGTTCTTCTCAGTGTTAGAGTGTTTTAACATGATACAGCATGATGGCTTTCCAACTCACGTTTATGGTCAGATTCTTGATTTGATCTCTTCTACTGTTTTGAGTGTTTTGACAACAAATTCTGTTGTTTTTACGGAAAAAAACTGGCAGCTGTGGTTATTAATAGCAATGTTTTGTAGTGAAATTAACATCTACATGCTATCATTGAATTCTTTAAGGAATGTCTTCATTAGATGAGTATTAAATATAGACAGACTCACAGACACACCAAGACTCGCAAACAGACTCACAGACAAACACACCAACACAAACTCTGACACAGTGTCAAACAAAGATTTTCATTTGGAACGTTTACTGTTAAAACAAAAGAACTCAGCCACCTCAAGAAAACTGTGACTGGGACACAGATAAAATGTTTCTTTTTTCCTCTACATTAAAAGGTAGATTGAACGCTTCTATATTTGATGGTTACATTTAAACTGCACTTTCTTTTTATGTTTGACTTTTACCATAAATGTGAAGAGAACTGTAACCTGTGGTACGCAGCAACTTTTAAACAAATACAATACCAACTTGTCATTTCAAACCCCCATTTTATTATTTCGACAAGGTATGCAAAATACTTTTCAAAAACTTTTCAACAGTCGTGTGTGGTTTTTGTTTTTCTTAATTTTAAACTAAAGAATAAAATATTTCCTTTCCTTTTCCTCTTGGAAAAAAAAAAACATTTGGAATAAGGCCTTGAATATAAAGAAACACCAGACTGTCACAACTTCAAACCAATATTTTAATCTGCAGTATAATAATGCAAGCTTCAGTAACTAAGCAACCATAAGAAACCTTCTTGGATCAAGGTGAGGACTCTGGGGTTCAAGTGTAGACGGGAACTGCTGCTCTTCTCCACTTCCATGCCCTCTGTGTTGATGGAGAAGTAGTATCTTGGGAAACAGAAGAAAAACAGACAAATATATGAATGATAAAATACACAGACTTACAGACACACAGAGACAGACACACTGAGACTCACAAACACACAGACGCACACATAGACACCGACAGACTGACTCACAGATGCACTAAGTCTCACAGACACAGACTTACATGCGCACTCCCAAACACAATCAAACTCACAACTTCAAACAAAGATTTTCATCTGTAATGCTTACTGTTAAAGTTTAAAGAACAACCCACCCATAGAAAAGTTTTATCTGTGACGAGGACATCACCACAAACCATGGCTTACTTGAGTCCATATCCAGATGTCCCTCCACTCATGATCTGAAAGGTCTTGGATCAAGGTGAGGACTCTGGGGTTCAGGTGTAGACGGGAGGTACTGGTCTTCTCTACTTTCGTCCCCTTCTCAGGATTAATGGAGAAAAAGCACCTTGGGAAACAGAAGAAAAACAGACAAAATGTATTAATGATAAAGTAACTTCCAAAACAACAACAATAAAATACCACATCAAGCAACTTTTTTACTTTTTTGTTGTTGTTACAATTCAAGACAGAGAAAATGTTGGCTGAACAATCCAAAATAACACACCTCTGCAAGAACTCTAGGGTGGATGCCAGCTCGGATGGATAATGGATGTTGAAGCTGTAGTAGCTTCCAAACATCATACATATTGATGACACAAAGGAGGGGATGTTCTCTTGAACAATGGTTCTGTCAACACTGAGCATAAACCATGTGGAAGTAAAGCGGGATCGCCCTAAAAAAGAAGGAATCACACTCAAATGTAAGTGAAACGAATGGTTGGGCTCCTGACACTTTTCAGGGCACAGACAGACACACAGACACACACAGAGACAGACAGACAAACACATGATTTATACAGTTCACAATGACAAAAACAAGCACCATGAATTCATCCAGACATAAAAAGAAACAGACCAACAAAAAGTTAACTTACCACAGACAATAATGGTAGGAGTTAAGGGGAGCTTGTCCATCTGGACTTCCCTTGCGAGACAGGTGTCCTCCACATTGGAAAGCATCATCTCTTCCCTTTCCTCAAAACAGGCCATCAGCAGCAGGACCATTTCTTTCACATCTTCGGAGCAGCCGCTTGATCTGAATCTCTAACACAATCACAGATTTTAGTGACGTCATCATCTGTTAGACTCATGTCATCTTTTAAAAGTGAACGAAGATTACTTAAAGTGTAATCCTGTCCTAACTCATGCAGATTTTCCATCTCTTCAACAATAGTCTGTATTGTTGAAGCTGGGAGAAGGAGCTGCCCTTGCAATCTTAGATAGAATAAACAAATATTCCTGAGGAAAGTCTCACTGAAATTCTGTGGGAGTTCACTGTTTTCACTAGTCGATGGATCTGGTGAGATTTGGGAAGCATCCTTACATACAGTGCCAGGAGACTGAGACACTGTTTCCATATACATATCATTTATGTTTTCCACAGAACATGCTCTGTGTCTGCGTGACATATGAGCAGTGAAAGATGATTTCTTAGTGAACATGTTTTTACAACCAATTAAAGGACATGATACAGCTCGCCCTTCAGCTACATGCTCTTTCAAATGGTATAGGAGCTCTTTTACAGTATGAAACTGGCGCGCACAGTGAAACGGCGCATTTCAAATCTGTGACAACTGCTCTACTGTGAGAAGGTTCGGGCACATTGTGTATGCGGTAGAAGTGAGCTTTGAAAGCGGCATACGTGCAAAATGTTCGCTTGCAGTCAACGCCAAAACACTGGAAAATACAACGTGGTTCATTTCTATGAACGCAACAATGCAGAACATAGCCTCTCAATGTTAGCAGTGTTTTGCTGCAAAAACGGCAGGTAATCATGTTAAAGATTGAAAGCACTTGTAAGCTAGCTACTCACGAGCTGCAAAAGTCCAGACTAGTGGTTAAAGTCAGTTAGCTTACCGCTCCTTGTCTCTGCTCCTCCATGCTGCGGCTCCTCTGTCCCCGCTCTTCGTCGTCCCTGCTCCTACTCTTCTCTGCTTCTTATCGCTAATTGTTTCTGCTCCTACTATTCTCTCCTTCTTATCGTGAATTGTTTCTGCTCCTACTCTTCTCTGCTTCTTATCGCTAATTGTTTCTGCTCCTCCTCGATATTCCTCTTGGCGATACTGCTCCTCACTACCTCTGCTCCCACAACTCCAAGTCCGTATGCTCCGCGCCAATTTCTCCCAAAATAAAGTAGCATCCAATGACAGAAGAGTTCACAAACGGTGCTGCTCTGTGATTGGTACCTGCAGTTTGAAAAATGCTATGCTAAGCTGTGAAAAAGATCTCAGTTCTCAACAAGTTTATATTGATTCTAGACTTCTTCATGTTATATTAGTTACAGCATTTAACTGGAAATCACAACATATGAATTTGTAAAATGCTATAAGCTGCCCCCTCCTAGAACTGCCACCTTATTGTGGTGGAGGGGTTTGTGTGCTTGAATGATCCTAGGAGCTATGTTGTTGGGGGCATTACGCCCCTGTTAGGGTCTCCCAAGGCAGACAGGTCCTAGGTGACAGGCCAGACCAAGAGCAGTTCACCAAAACCCTTATGGATAAAATAAAATCAAGGACCGTGACGTCACCCGGTATGGCACAGCCGGGGCCCCACCCTGGAGCCAGGCCCGGGGTTGGGGCTCATATGTGAGCACTTGGTGGCTGGGCCTTTTCCCACAGGGCCCGGCCGGGCTCAGCCTGAAGCAGTGACGTGGGCCCAACCTCCTGAGGGTTCACCACCCACAGAGGTAGCCGTAGGGGGCTGGTGCAGTGTAGATTAGGTGACAGTTGAAGGCAGGGGCCTCGACGACCTGATCCCCGAACACAGTGGCTAGCTGTTGGGACATGGAATGTCACTTCGCTGGGGGGGAGAGCCTGAGTTTGTGTGGGAGGTTGAGAGGTACTGGCTAGAGATAGTTGGGCTCGCTTCCACACACAGCTTGGGCTCCGGAACCCAGCTCCTCGAGAGGGGCTGGACTCTCCACTTCTCTGGAGTCGCCCATAATGAGCGGCAGTGGGCTGGTGTGGGCTTGCTTATAGCTCCCCAGCTCAGCTGCCATGTGTTGGAGTTTACCCCAGTGAACGAGAGGGTTGCCTCTCTGCGCCTTCGGGTCGGGGAGAGGGCTCTTGCTGTTGTTTGTGCCTACAGGCCGAATAGCAGTATAGAGTATCCGGCCTTCTTGGAGTCCCTGGGAGAGGTACTGAGAGGTGCTCAGACTGGGGACTCCATTGTTCTACTGGGGGACTTCAACGCTCACGTGGGCGATGACAGTGACACCTGGAGGGGCATGATTGGGAGGAATGGCCTCCCCAATCTGAACCCGTGTGGTGTTTTGTTATTGGACTTCTGTGCTAGTCACAGTTTGTCCATAATGAACAATATGTTTGAGCATAGGGGTGTCCATAAGTGCACGTGACACCAGGACACCTTAGGTCGGAGGTCGATGATCGACTTTGTTGTTGTTTCATCGGATCTCCGGCCCTATGTCTTGGACACTCAGGTGAAGAGAGGAGCTGAGCTGTCAACTGATCACCATCTGGTGGTGAGTTGGATCCGCTGGCAGAGGAGGAAGCCGGACAGACCTGGCAGGCCCAAACGTATGGTGAGGGTCTGCTGGGAACATCTGGCCGAGCACTCTGTCAGGGAGGTCTTTAACTCCCACCTCCGGGAGAGCTTCTCCCAGCTTCTGAGGGAGGCGGGGGACATTGAGTCTGAGTGGACCATGTTCTCTACCTCCATTGTAGATGCAGCTGTTTGGAGCTGTGGCAGCAAGGTCTCCGGTGCCTGTCGTGGCGGCAATCCCCAAACCCGGTGGTGGACACCAGAAGTAAGGGACGCCGTCAAGCTGAAGAAGGAGTCCTATAAGGCCATGTTGGCCTCCGGGACTCTGGAGGCAGCTGACGGGTATCGGCAGGCCAGGAGTGCCGCAGCTCAGGCAGTTGCGGAGGCAACAACTTGGAACTGGGAGGAGTTCGGTGAGGCCATGGAGGAGCACTATCGGTTGGCCTCGAAGAAATTCTGACAAACCGTCTGGCGCCTCAGGAGGGAGAAGCAGTACTCTGCCAACACTGTTTACAGTGTGGGTGGGGAGCTGTTGACTTCGACTGGGGACATTGTCGAGTGGTGTAAGGAATAGTTCGAGGATCTCCTCAATCCCACTGTCACGTCTTCCATTGAGGAAGTGGAGGCTGATGACTCAGAGGTGGACTTGTCCATTACCCAAGCCGAAGTCACTGAGGTGGTTTTCAAACTACTCGGTGGCAGGGCACCATGGGTGGATGAGATCCGCCCTGAGTATCTCAAGTGTCTGGATGTTGTGGGACTGCCTTGGCTGGCACGCCTCTGCAGCATCGCGTGGCGGTCGAGCACAGTGCCTTTGGAGTGGCAGACTGGGGTGGTGGTCCCTCTTTTTAAGAAAGGGGACCGGAGAGTGTGCTCCAATTATAGGGGAATCACACTTCTCACCCTCCCCGGGAAGGTTTACTCCAGGGTACTGGAGAGGAGAATTCGGCCAATAGTCGAACCTCAGATCCAGGAGGAACAATGTGGTTTTCGTCCTGGTCGTGGAACACTGGACCAGCTCTATACCCTTCATAGGGTGCTCGAGGGTTCATGGGAGTTTGCCCAACCAGTCCACATGTGCTTTGTGGATCTGGAGAAGGCATTCGACCATGGCCCTCGTGGTATTCTGTGGGGGGGGTGCTTCGGGAGTATGGGGTTCGGGGCTCTTTGCTAAGGGCTGTCCGGTCCCTGTATGAATGGAGCAGGAGTCTGGTTCGCATTGCCGCCAGTAAGTCAGACCTGTTCCCAGTGCATGTTGGACTCCGGCAGGGCTGCCCTTTGTCACCTGTTCTGTTCATAATTTTTATGGACAGAATTTCTAGGCGCAGCCAGGGGCCGGAAGGAATCCTGTTTGGGAACCACAGGATTTCATCTCTGCTTTTTGCGGATGATGTTGTCCTGTTGGCTTCTTCAAACCAGGACCTTCAGCATGCACTGGTGTGGTTTGCAGTCGAGTGTGAAGCGGCTGGGATGAGAATCAGCACCTCCAAGTCCGAGGCCATGGTTCTCGACTGGAAATGGGAGGCTTGCCCTCTCCAGGTTGGTGGAGAAGTCCTGCCTCAAATGGAGGAGTTTAAGTATCTCAGGATCTTGGTCACGAGTGAGGGAAGGATAGAGCGTGAGATCGACAGGCGGATCGGTGCAGCCTCCGCAGTGATGCGGTCGCTTTACAGGTCTGTCGTGGGGAAGGAGCTGAGCCAAAAGGCAAAGCTCTCGATTTACCGGTCGATCTACGTTCCAACTCTCACCTATGGTCATGAGCTTTGGGTAATGACCGAAAGAACAAGATCACAGATACAAGCGGCCGAAATGTGTTTCCTTCACAGGGTAGCTGGGCACTCCCTTAGAGATAGGGTGAGAAGCACAGTCACTTGGGAGGAGCTCGGAGTAGAGCCGCTGCTCCTCCACATTGAGAGGAATCAGCTGAGGTGTCTCAGGCATCTCTTTTGGATGCCTCCTGGACGCCTCCCTGGGGAGGTGTTCCAGGCATGTCCCCCCGGGAGGAGGCCCCGGGGAAGACCCAGAACACGCTGGAGGGACGATGTCTCTCTGCTGGCCTGGGAACGCCTCGGTGTTCTTCCTGAGGAGCTGGCCGAGGTGTCTGGGGAAAAGGAAGTTTGGGCTTCCATGCTCAGACTGCTGCCTCCGCGACCTGGCCCCGGATAAAGCAGATGAAGATGAGACGAGGCTATAGGCTGCAGTTTATTTCAGTTATTTAAAACAAGCCATATTGTAATTTTAACTGTATTGTGTTGGTTCAAATATTACAATTTTTATATGTTTATCATACAGTAACAAAAATTCTACAAGGAAATATGATCCTTTTCACATATACTAAGTGTAAAATTAACAAATATTCATTGTTCTGTTTTTTTTTACAATACTGCTTTAAATTATACACTGATTCATTGTTTTTCGTGTTACAGATTTTTGATTTCATGACTTGACGGCATCTTAATGTTAATTTCACAGACATTTGTCTGGATTTAATAATCACAGACGTTAAATGTTATTTTTACACTGCTAAAATGTAAAAAAAAAAATATGTTGTTGTGAAGGATACAACTTTTATCTGTACAAAATCCAAGAATGTGTGTTTTCCACAATAAAATAAAATATTATTTGCAATTTTTTTTTTTTAATTTACAAAAATTTTCGGTTCGACATTATACAACATTATACTGGTAAATAAACACAATATCACTGTATTTTGCTTTACAGAATTTTTATGTCATGATTTCACAGAATTTTACTGTTGATTTTACAGACTTTTTTAACACCTTCGCGACCGCTCTTTTTGCCTTCTGTCTCTCTGTATAATCGCCTGCTTTCCTCATCTCTCTGATCAGCCCAATTCTTCTTTGCTAGCCTCTTCTCTTTTATAATTTCCTGCACTTCTTTGTTCCACCACCATGTCTCCTTGTCCTCCTTCCTGATGACCACCCTAGCACCTTCCTTGCTGCCTCTCTTACTAGTCTAGTAGTAGTGTCCCAATCTTCTGGCAGACTTCCATTACCACTCAATGCTCATCTGATTTCTTCCCAAAACTCCTTCTGATGTACAACCTCTTTTAGTTTCCACCACTTGAACTTTGGCTCCACTATTTCACACTTCCTCTTTTTCATATTCAAGCTCATCTTGGACACAACCACTCGATGTTTTCTAGCTACACTCTCCCCTGCCATCACTTTACAGTCTCCAATCTCTTTCAGGTTACCCCTTCCGCAGAGTATGTCGTCCACCTGGGTAGAGCTTCCCCCACTCTTAAACATCACCCTGTGCTGCTCTTTCTTCTCGAAGTATGTATTGACTATTGCCAAATTCATCCTCTTTGAAAAATCAACCACCATTTGCCCTTCCACATTTCTCTCTCTTACACCATATCTGCCCATCACGTCCTCATCTCCTCTGTTTTCCTCGCCAACATGTCTGTTGAAATCTGCTCCTATCAGCACGTGCTCCTCCCTTGGTATACTTTCTACCACTTCATCCATCTTTTCCCAGAAAGACTCCTTCTCTTCATTCTCACATCCGACCTGTGGGGCGTATGCACACACAACATTGATCACCACTCCTTGAATCTGCAACTTCATGCCTATCACTCCATCTGACACCCTCTTCACATCAATCACACTGTTGACCATCTCTCCCCTCAAAACAATAACAACACCATTTCTCTTTCCATCGACTCCATAATAAAACAACTTGCATCTACCTCTAATGTTCTTGGCCTTGCTTTCTTTCCACCTCATCTCCTGCACACACAAAATGTCCAACTTCCTTCTTTCCATCATACCTGCTAACTCTCTCACTCTGCCAGTCAGTGTTCCCACATTCACTGTTCCTATCCTCAATTCTAAGCTCCTTCCCTTCCATCTTTCACACTGTCTCCTAACATGCCTTCCCCCTCTCTTTCTTCTTCTCCGTTTTGATGCAAGAGTAGCACACTTTCCACAGGCACCCTGTTGACCAACAGTACCGGAAGCTGTTGTTGTTAATCCAGGCCCCAACCGATCCGGGATGGTATTTCTCTTTTCATTACACATGTTAGATTTGGCAGAGTTTTATGCTGGATGCCCTTCCTAACGCAACCCTCTCCAATTTATCTGGGCTTGGGACTGGCACCAAGAGTACACTTATGCACCCCCAGTGGGTGGATTTTATACATATATATATATATATATATATATATATATATATATATATATAGTGGTGCTTGAAAGTTTGTGAACCCTTTAGAATTGTCTATATTTCTGCATAAATATGACCTAAAACATCAACTGATGTTCACACAAGTCCTAAAAGTAGATGAAGAGAACCCTGTTAAACAAATGAGACAAAAATATGATACTTGGTCATTTATTTATTGAGGAAAATGATCCAATATTACATATCTGTGAATGGCAAAAGTATGTGAACCTCTAGGATTCGCAGTTAATTTGAAGGTGAAATTAGAGTCAGGTGTTTTCAATCAATGGGATGACAATCAGGTGTGAGTGGGCACCCTGTTTTATTTAAAGAACAGGGATCTATCAAAGTCTGACCTTCACAACACATGTTTGTGGAAGTGGATCATGGCATGAACAAAGGAGATTTCTGAGGACCTCAGAAAAAGCATTGTTGATGCTCATCAGGCTGGAAAAGGTTACAAAACCATCTCTAAAGAGTTTGGACTCCACCAATCCACAGTCAGACAGATTGTGTACAAATGGAGGAAATTCAAGACCACTGTTACTCTCCCCAGGAGTGGTCGACCAACGAAGATCACTCCAAGAGCAAGGCGTGTAATAGTCGGCGAGGTCACAAAGGACCCCTGGGTAACTTCTAAGCAAATGAAGGCCTCTCTGACATTGGCTAATGTTAATGTTCATGATTCCACCATCAGGAGAACACTGAACAACAATGGTGTGCATGGCAGAGTTGCAAGGAGAAAGCCACTGCTCTCCAAAAGGAACATTGCTGCTCATCTGCAGTTTGCTAAAAATCACGTGGACAAGTCAGAAGGCTATTAGAAAAGTGTTTTGTGGACGGATGAGACCAAAATAGAACTTTTTGGTTTAAATGAGAAGTGTTATGTTTGGAGAAAGGAAAACACTGCATTCCAGCATAAGAACCTTATCTCATCTGTGAAACATGGTGGTGGTAGTATCATGGTTTGGGCATGTTTTGCTGCATCTGGGCCAGGACAGCTTTCCATCATTGATGGAACAAAGAATTCAGAACTATACCAGCGAATTCTAAAGGAAAATGTCAGGACATCTGTCCATAAACTGAATCTCAAGAGAAGGTGGGTCATACGGCAAGACAACGACCCTCAGCACACAAGTCATTCTACCAAAGAATGGCTAAAGAAGAATAAAGTTAATGTTTTGGAATGGCCAAGTCAATGTCCTGACCTTTCTAAAAAAAAATGGTCAGATCTCAAACTCGCCACCAAAAATTACATGGTTCTGCAGTCGTCTTTGAAAGAAAAGAAAACCCATTTTTAAAATAGAGTTATGAAGATAGATTATGATTTCAACTACAGATTCACGAGCTGATCTAGTTGCACTCTGTGATAATTACAGTTAGCATATATTTTTTGTTTATGACTTTTTCATCGTTGTATATAAATTGACAAAATTGTATTATTGTTTCTTATATTTTATTGTTCCCTGCTGTCATCAAGAAGACCACAGTGGAAATAAGTGTATTTTATACTTTGTGTTATCCTCAGTGCTGTTTATACTGTACCTTTTACATGTGTGAATTTTACCAAATAAATCCATACCATACCAGCAGCTTGGGTGTTTCTGGCAATATTTCCACCTTTTTCCGTACAAGTGCATCCTCCTGTAATGTTCACATGAATCCTGTATAGTAAAGCAGTGTTTGTTTACCCTCTTTCTACATTACCACGCAGGTTAGACTGTCTACCACAGTAATTACGGTAGGCTAGCCTGGGGACGTCTTTAAGAGTAAGTTTTTCATGAATGAGTTGAGAGCATGATAAGCATGTTAACGATTAGCATAATGCATAGTTTCAGCCTCATTTTACAGGTAAAGAGTTCAGGTTTGTCCATAAATCAGGGTTGCAGCTCATTAATACACGATTTCAGATGTTTCGTGAAAAAACTGACATTGTCACCTGAGTAGACCTTTTGCTTTGCCCCTTCAGTACTGAAGAGCGACACTCAGCCTTGCACCCAAATGACGTCACGCATCGTCCTTCCAACAGGCAACATGGCAGCCTACCGGTGGCATTAGAGCAGCGATACAAAAACGCTCACAACTTTCTCATAAATGGTCAAATATGCCTGAAACATTTCTTACAGGCTCTCAATGTTACACGCAACCAAAACATGCATGTATTTAGTTTACATTTTCTCTTCCTTTAAATATACAGAGCCTCATTTTAATGAAGTTTCAGTTTAATCAGAGCCAGGTATCAGTGGTGTTCAGCCTTCAGCTAGACAAACCGGCCTGGAGGCCCAGAGAGCCAGGAAACCCTGAGCTGAGAGACAGACAGAGAGAGAGAAAAAGTAAGTGTCCTCCGCTCCCTGTGCTGCCACACCATCAACCTGGATGCTTTGGGAGACAAAAGCAAATTAATAACCACTTGTCCCTCTCCATAAAAAAATCCCTGCACTCCTCACAACCCCTCTCACAACTTACAGATGTGTCGAGGTCTCCGAAAAGAGTCAGATGTGCTCTTGTCGAGATTTAATGACTGGCAAAGCTCTTGTTTAAATAAGTGACTCAATAATCCTGTAACCCATCAAACAGCAAATTGGTGAACCGAACCATTGCTTTTAATTATGGCACCAATAGCAAGTAGGCTATCTCAGAATGAAAGAGAAAATAATCGCATGACAAAACAACTGTTCATCCTGTATATTGCAAAAAAAAATTGTGTTCGGGACATACGACACATAGGTCTAGTCAATCTCGGACTTGAGAAAATATAACATTTGTGTGTTGATGCAGTTTCATGAGAAAAGAACCTGAAGGCAAAACCAAAGACACTCGTGTAGAATGTAGATCATGATCACCAAAAACTTCTGTGAGACTGAGCGAATATAAAGTATATAAATATAAAACTATTCAGGTGCAATGTGCTGGCAATATTTTATCCAGCGCTTCTGAAGTGAAGTACTTAGGTCTAACGTTAGACCAATCCCTAAATGGAGATGGCATTGTGGACAAAATAGTCAGTAGATCTAATGCCAAACTAATGTTTCTGTATCGACAGGCTGGCAACCTGAGTCTAGACACTAAGAAACTTCTTACTTCAGGCCTACTACAAAGTCACTACGACTACGCCAGCACAGCATGGCATTCTGGCACAACTGAAAGGAGCAAGTCACGGCTCCAGTGTGCACAGAATAAAATCATCAGGTTTATTTTGAATGCACCGTTCAGAACACACATAGGAGCTGATGAATTTAGACGGGTCGGTATGTTGCCAGTTGATTTTAGATCCAAACAACTCAAAGCCCATATGATGTTCAAAATTAATAATTCCTTAGCGCCTCAATACTTGTCTTCTGCAATTCAAAATGTTACTCATAACTACAGTACAAGATCCAGTCACTCTTCTCTTCAGCTCCCCCGGTGTGGTCCTTTTGGAAAAACTTCTTTTCTGTCCACTGCAACTAAAATTTGGAATGAACTACCATCAGAAATAAAATCAGTAGAAAATTTTCCCCTGTTCAAGAAGAAGGTAAAACAGTACTTTTTCAACATTCTATTTGATGAGGAAGCAGCAGATTATGTGTATTTTTAGTTTCTATATTTTTAATTTCATTCTTTATTTATTATTATTTTAATGTATTATTATTATTATTATTATTATTATTATTATTATTATTATTATTATTATTATTATGTGGGTTTTTTTCCTCTTGCTTTTCTTGTTTTTCTATTATTATTAACATTATCAATATTGTTCAGTATTATTTGTTATGGTATTAGTTTTCACATTTTTGCTATGCTTCCCCATGATATTCACTTATACAGTATTGTCAATTTTTTTTTTTAATTTTATGTTTTTAATTGTGTGTAGCTATTTTTTGTCTGTGATAAGGGACCACAATGGAAACAAGTTTTTACGCTTTTTTGTGTCATCCCTGCCACACCTGTTCCGTTTTTTATTGTACGTTTATGGCCAAATAAACAAACAAACAAAACAAAGGACAATGTGTTGGTAAAACAGGACTTAACAGTTGGTGTGAGGTTCAAGATATGGTTCATGAAAAAGTCATTTGATGAGAGAGAGAGAGAGAGAGAGAGAGAGAGCAGTGAGGTGTCAGTGAGATTTGCATGAACAGGACGGAATCGTTTCATTTCTCCCAGAATAGAGCAGAAACTTCACCAGATGTTCAACTTCCTTCAGTCAAACTCACTGAAGCACAAAACACAGCACTGAATCTACAGCTAATCACACTCTCTCATCACACTGATCATCACTATTAACTCCAATAAAAGAACAGACAACGTCCAAAATTCAGCTTTATTTCAGCACAAACTACAGGAAGAGCAACAGGACAGTGAAGAGAGGAAAGACAGAAATGTCAGCATTGTGTAGAATTGAAACTCTATTGTAGATGGATCATAAGCAGCTCCATGTTAAACGCTATCTTGGATCCACTAGCCTTCACACTGACTCTTTCTGAACGTGACTGGATGATTGACGTTGTTATGGGAGACCGTACAGCTGAACTCCTCCCCCTTTTCCCAGAGGTCTTTGCTGAGGGTCAGGGTGCTGCTGCGGCTGTAACGGCCGTTCTTCTCTACTTCTGCGCTGCTCAGAACCCCGTTCTTCACCTCTGAGCCGTCCACTGTCCAGCTCACCAGCGCCCCCTGTGGAGAGTAGCCAGACAGCAGGCAGAGCAGCGAGGCCGATCCCTCAGACAGCTGCAGAGGGGACGGAGGGAGCAGAGACACGGAGGGAGACACTGTGGAACCCGCTGGAGAGGAGAAACACAAACACATCATAGACACCTCATTCACACACAATTAGAAATGAGGATGAAATATTTCTGCAACTTTGTGGAACTGACTGATCTTACAGAGGAATTAAGTCGAATAAAGTCTGACTTCATGACTGAGTTTCATTCACTACTTTATTATGTGACATCAGTTTCAGTGCAGCAACAAAACAAACATGTTCCACTCTGTAATTTATCTGGGAAAATAATTTTAGAACAAGTTTTATTACTTTATAGTTCAAACCTTCAGCACATTTAACTGCAGCAAATACAAATGTAGCTGATGACAGAAATATTCATCGTTTAACACAAACACACACAGCAGCTTTCATCTGGATTTTACATCAGCACACAGTCACTATATTTATTAAATGTTTATTATAGAGTAACTGCAGAGTTATTGCATGTTGAATTTATAGCAAGAGTGTAATTATTACATATTTAACATCAATAATTGTGTATTTATTGAATGTTTAAGAACATTGATATGGGATCTGTTCTGATACTGAAATGTATTCCTCATCAGAGCAAAATAACACACAATAAAATCAACTATGCAATTACAAACGAAATAATCTGTTCACTTTACGTTTATTTATACTTTAGTTCGTGATGCCCGAAATTAATTTCTTGCTTAAAGAAGAAAACACACTTACTGTTCACGATGAGTTTGGAGCCTCCACCAAAAGTGTACCACAGTGATACATTCTAATGAAACCGTCGTACAAAAACCTCCATCACACTGCAGTACACACACACACACACACACACACACACACACACACACACACACTTTGCATTAGCAGTCCATGCTTCAGTGCTCTGCGAGTGTTTATAGCCCTGTGACTTTAACACTTCATGACTGAGAGCTGCTGCTCAGCAACTTCACCCACAGCAACCATGACTTTGATCAGCGTCTTCATCTGCACACTGGCCCTCTGGACTCAAGGTGAGAGTTTAACATCAACTCACAGCCTCACACACTTCATTTCATACGAATTCTACACCACTTTAGAGCTTACAAACACAATCTATGTTTCTCTTCAGGATCCAGAGGTCAGGTGACTGTGACTCAGACTCCTTCAGTGCAAACTGTTGCTCCAGGAAACACAGTCACCATCAACTGTAGAACCAGTAGCAGTGTGAGATATGGTAACAATCTCGCCTGGTACCTGCAGAAACCTGGAGAAGCTCCTAAACCCCTGATCTATCGTGCTACTATCTTAGAGTCAGGGACTCCAGCTCGTTTCAGCGGCAGTGGATCGAATACTGACTTCACTCTGACCATCAGTGGAGTCCAGACTGAAGATGCAGGAGATTACTACTGTCAGAGTTATCATAGTGGTGTAGTGTTCACACAGTGTTAGAGCGTCGTACAAAAACCTGGGTCAGTGAGAGTGCACAGAGAAGCACTGCTGCAGCTGGGAGCGACTGCAGGTGCTGAGGGGGAGGATGTGATACAGCACAATGACACACACTGTGGACGAGAGAAAACACACCACACTAACTCACTAATACACACACATCTGTGAGAGGAGTCCACCTTTCTCAGCTGTGGACAGACAAACAAAGTCCTGATCATTCTGATTCACTGCTTACTAATTATCTTTATCCCATTTTACACACTTAAGTATTTATTATAGTTATAATTTGTTGCATATATGATTTACTGACTTACACTATTATAGAGTTAATATTTTATTATAATAACTTCATCCATCCATCAATTGTCTGTAGCTGCTTAAGCCTCACTCACAACCCGCCCTACGTGCTGCTATGGGTGGTCTATGATAAAAAATGTGCAAAACCGTGCTTGAGACTTGCGCGACACTTGCGTGTGTTCAGCTCAGTAGAAGGTTGCAGACTGCCCGTGGAGACTTTTGGTTCTGCACATGCAAGTTCTACAGGCCTTGCGACAAATCAAGAACGCATACACTACGTATGGGACCCGTATTCCTTTTGTACACCTGAACCAAGTCAGCAGTGCGGCTAGTAGGGGCTTTTTGTGATGACAGTAAGACGCATGATTGAGGCACGGTCATTGTATGAGTGACGCACCTCAGAAGTACTACACAAGCATTCCGCATTTGCTATTTGTGCGGCGCACAACACAGAAGTTCATCTCACTTTCTACCCCTATGTGTGGCGTGCACGCAGCACACGCGACCTGCACGCAACACGAGGGGCAAGACTCTGGGTATATATATTGGGGAGGAACCAAGGATTCAATCATGTAGTGTGTAGCATTGTAGAAGGGAAGAAGACCACCTCATTTGCCGTTTTTATTTGAGTATATGTTAATTTACCATGCAAACGTCAAATAATAAAACATGAGTATAAGGGAATAATGCATTTTATTACACTGTAAAAAAATCCCAACTAAATAGCCCAACAGTTTGAGCACTGAAACACACTTTGACTCCGAGCTGCTGTCCTGCTCCGACTCCTGCTGAGTGGTGGGACGGGGTGTTGGGATGTCCTTGTCCTCATCACTGAGCATGGCACAATGGCCTGACAGCGATGATGGGATTGCAATGTCCTCACTTCTGGGCGTCGTTAGCTGAAACGTACATGAAACTCAGCATAGATAATATTAATTCCATAAGCATATAGATACTGAATGAATGTTTAAAGCGTGTGTATTTACCTGTGAAAATCCCTCTGGCGGGCTGCTGTGCCTTCTGCCGGCTTGAAGGCAAACTTCTCCCTGTCCGTGCAGGGCTCGCCGGTGCTGCTACCATCATCAACAAATTCTTCCTCCTCCTCCCCCTCTGCTGTTTCAGGCTGGGTTACTTCACTTTTGCTCGCTTCTTCTTGGGTCCCATTTTCTCAACTTTAAACTGAAAATTTTTACATTTTTCCCACAAAATATCCAATGTTCTTCAGCCGAAAGACAGATGCAGAATGCTGCAGACATGCTGGTTTTATACCCACTCCTGGCTTGCGCATAACACTCATAACACAAGTTATGAGTGATTGTAACGTACTAATCACACATGTCACACATGCTTCACATGTGCGGCTCTAACTCTTAGCGCAGGAAACTGGTAAAATGGAAGTTACACGCACTCCACACGCTCTGAACACACACTGATCACGTGCATCAGACATACGCTTTCCATGGGCTAACGGCGCAAGTTTTCCCACACCTCGAGGAAGTCCGGCGTGCAACCTGTACTTGACAAGTACTTTGCGTGACTCCAACAACAACAGCGACGGAGCACGCATCCATGAGGGGGACGAAAAAAGCGAAAGCGAAGACTCTGACTAGTTTTTTTTCTTGCATAAATTTATATTGGTAAATTGTATAGGTTTGTATATATTGTATTGTTGAATCATGCAAAATTATACTGATATTATATCCCTTTTGAAGACAGCAACAGTATTTTACCTTTATTCATTGATACTTTTGAATATTTTGTTTTCTCATACCAAGCTACACTAATACATGTTTTGTGTCCATGTTCTATTTTTTTTTACTAGTGCTGTCTTGCCTGTGGTGCCGACTAGCACAAAGTAAAACAGTTGCCCTGTAAGACAAAGCTCATCGGTTCAGTTCTGTAGCTCTCAGTAGTTCTGTAGCTCTCAGTTCTGCCATGATTAGTTTGTACCCAGTTCTCTGTTGATAGTTTAGAGCAGTGAAGCCCCTGCAGTCGTTCTCAGTTCAGTTCATGACCTTGCACTTTAGAAGCCAGGCAAACACAATGAACCCAAACGTCTTTCCATTTGCCAGTTGGGTTTTATTCCTTAATGGCATCAATTCTTTGCATCATCGTAAGATGTAACAGAGTGAAGAATTGAAACCTTGCTTTCAATTTAAAACTACAGGTTGCAGATGCAAACACTCAGTCCGTTTACATGCACGTCCAAATCGAGCTGCTGTCGGTAATCGAGCAAAGGGTCCCAGCAGGGGTGCCAGAGAAATCCAATCCTACATGCACAAGTGAAATCGGGCTATTGTGCAAGGTGCATTGTGCACCCGAGCCACACGTGGCGCTACACGCCCCATCGTGATGGTACACTTCCGGTTGTCATCATGAAGAAGAGCTATAGTGTTGCCAGATACTGCTGACGTATTCCAGCCCAAAACATGTTCTGCTAAAATGCACTTAAAACCCCCAATCTGGCAACACTGGCAGTTCCGTGTTCAAGCTGTTAGGCTTGCTCTAACAGACTGTATGGCTACAAACTGTCCGGCGCAGACCACTGTTTTGTAAGACAACTTATTTTGCACAATAATATTTTTCTAAAGTCCATTTTTTGCTTACAAAATTTTTTTTTTTTGCTTACAATTTAACTTATGTCTTAATAAACACACAAAAAGTTCAATTGTTTTCTTTTATTGACATTCTTCAGATGTTGGACATATATATATATATATATATATATATATATATATATATATATATATATATATATACACACACACAAATACAATGACTTGTTTATGTACACAATTCACAGCTATGCAACAGCTGTACAGATGTATTTGGTGAGACAGTAAGTGAGCTAAATTTTAACAGTGCAAACAATGGCACAAAAAGAAAAGATTCATGCCGTTGTCATGATTCGTTGTCATGCCGACCGAGGCTGTTGTGTTTCCCTTGTGGTCTCGTCACTCGTCACTTCCAGAAGGGGCAGTGCTGAAGTAAGTAGCTCGAATACGTAGCTCAATAGGATATACATGCACTAAGTAGCTCGGCAGAAATCGCATAATCTAGGTCGTGTAGCTCGATTCCGAGAAATCAAGTTCGGTTCAATTTCAGCCGAATTAAGGTGTATACATGGCATTTTGAACTTCGATTTCAGTCGAGCAACGGCAGAAATTCGATTCTCTCTATGTGCATGTAAACGCACTGACTGTGAATGAAGTACATTTTGGGTAACAATCTATTGTTCAAGCTAGAAACTTAATCTTGACAAAATGTAACATGACGTGTAACATGAAAATGAATGTTTTGTTTCTTGAAGAACAGTTGTGTTCTATTTTTTTATTGTGGCGATACCTTTATTAGTATGTTGTGTGGAAGGATAATGTGTGGGTGCACTCAAAAAAACCAAAATGGGTGTCTGTTACATGAACCTAAGTCTAACATGTAACAGTTGACATTTAGGTCACTCAACAAAATTGTTTCTGGCTAAGTTAACGCATTTTACTTGGGTGGAAATACTTTCCATGATTTTATTACATTCACTGAGCAAGTTATTTTTTTGAGTGTGTGATAACTAGTACATTTATGAATTAGTTGGTATGCTTCAAGTTGTAGTAGCCCGTAGTGTCAGGGCAAGGGGGATGAAAGACCTGTGGAGGGATCATGGAATGATAACTTTGCTGCAGAGAAGGATCTGTGAAGACTGAAATTAAAAATAGAGTGAGAGAATAAATCATTACAGTAATGCTATGAGATGTAAAGCTAGATATGATGTAAATATAGGCATTATTAGGTTGAGAAGGGTGTAGTATGGAGGCTTGTGTATTTGCAGAGAATACTTCCAAATTGCAGAACAAAATTTTGACATTCTGCAGTGTTGCAGAACACTGGAAAAAAGTATTTCGACCACTGTATTAGTAAGTAGGTAAATTATAATAGTATATAATAATGAAGTATATAATAAGGTAAAGTACAACATACCAGCTTATCTACAAATATCTGTATATACCCATCTATGCATATAATGTACATCTATGTAAGCAGCAGAAAAGTGCAATGGACATGAAAAGAGCAGTGTAACTAGTCCTGAGTACAGCAGAGTCACAGAGTCTTATTTTTGCTGAGCCGGGAGGAGTTGAACAGTCTAATGGCCTGAGGGACAAAAGACTTCCTGAATCTGTCCATGGTGCAGGGCAGGGACAACAGTCTGCTACTGAACAAGTTCATCTGCCTGATGATGGCGCCGTGCAGAGGGTGGTGAACGTTACCCATGATTAAGAGCAGTTTGCTCAGGGCCCTTCGCTCTGCCACTGATGTAAGGGACTCCAGCTCAGTTCCCAGCACAGAGCCAGCTTTCCTCACCAGCCTGTCGAGCCAACCAGCGTCTCTCTTCTTAATGCTGCCTCCCCAACACACTACAGCACAGATGAGGACACTGGCTACCACAGACTGGTAGAACATCAGCAGCAGTTTTCGGCAGATCCTGAAGGACCCGAGCCTCCTCAGGAAGTAGAGTCTGCTCTGACCCTTCCTGTAGAGGGTGTCAGTGTTCACTGTCCAGTCCAGCTTGTCGTCCAGATGTACACCCAGGTATTTGTAGGTCCTGACCATCTCCACATCGACCCCCTCAATAGAGATCGGCTGCAGAGTCGGCCTGGACCTTCTAAAGTCCACAAGCATTTCTTTTGTTTTGCCAATGTTCAGCTGCAGGTGGTTGGATTTACACCACAACACAAAATCCTGTATCAGGCTCCTGTACTCCTCCTCCTGTCCATCATGAACACATCCCACAATCGCAGTATCGGCCGAGAACTTCTGCATGTGGCACGACTCCGAGTTGTATTTGAGGTCTGATGTGTAGAGAGTGAACAGAACTGGAGAGAGCATAGTCCCCTGTGGTGCTCCCGTGCTGCTGATCACCACACTGTAAAAAAAAAAAAATGCCTCTCCAACATAAAAATTTCTAGTGACCAGTTGAACCTAAAATTTTTATTTGGCCCAATTTCAGTTGTGAAAACCAACTTTTTTTTGTTGTTGTTTTGACCACCCCTGCATGTAGACTGAACTTGAAATAGAATGTTGTGTCGATTAAATATTCTCTGTTGACTAAACATAGCTAGTTGGGCCAACAAGCAGACTCAAATTGAAATGTTGTATTAATTAAATATTTCATGTTAGCCAAAAAAGTCTATTTTTCATTATTTCAAATAAATCACACACTATGCTCTGATAAAGTACATTTTATTTATTCATTTAAATCTATATGAACTCACCTGTTAGGCTCAAGTGCAACATTACACAAGTATTCATTAAAAATACACAGTACTGCCCACTACTTTCAGGCTACAATGGTCACTATTTAAATCAAAACAGTTCTATAAAATGTCTGCCATAAAAAATGAAACATTCTGATATCTCAGGGGACAACTGCTTTACAAATCAAATATCAGCATAAACTCAGATATCGCTGAAAAAAAATATTCTCTCTGAAATTCCAATTACTTGGAAATAAACTGTGTGGGAAAAAAAGAAACACACAATCATCCTTTGATTCTTACTTCAGACATGTTCCAGAGCAGTTATAAAAAATTAAACAACAACAACAACAAAAAAAAAACTCACTGGCATTTTAACAGAAACATTTGCATGAAACCTTCAATTCCTCAGAATACCTCAATGACTGGCAGTTAACATGTAATGACCATTAAACCTGTAATAACTTGTTCTTCAAGGACTGTATCCTTGCTGTGCACTCTTTTCCCAGGTTTAAGAGAATCTTCTGGACTGCCTCAAATGTGTACCTTAAGTCCTTAGGGTACTCCATATTTAGAGCATAAAGCAGACCGAAGAGGATCATGAGGGCATTTGTGAAGTCTCCCAGATTGTCCATGACAACTTCCTCCTCCAGTACTATTGAGGTATTTCACCCACGTGACCAAGTCATGTGACGCTGCCATTTTGGACGGCACGGCTCGAATCCGTTTGAATGCGAGGAAGGCGACAAACGAAAAACATAAAAGAAAAAGGAGTGAGATGCAGAAAACACCTTCACTATCCAGTGACGTAGGGCATTTACAGGGCAAGCAGAGGGAGAGGTATTTGCAAAAATTGAGGTTAGCAGGCTTAGAGAACGACGTTTACCTGCTTCCACCAGGATTGTTCACTGACGTACGGAAGTACACGAAGCCCTCGTCTTTACCTGACTTCGGCCCACATGATCTGTATACCTATGTCATTAAAAACCCACCGCCAAACACAGGTATTGATCTGAAAGCTTACAAGAGTTTGGATACCTCAAAATATTTTGTGTCAGGCTGGGTAACATGCCTACATCAGCGGGTCGTCCCTGGAGCTGGTGGTCGCCATCTTATTACAGCTAAGGTTTGTTCACATTTTCATTTACTTTCGGTCCTCAGGATAAACAAAATGTTATTAAATGTCATTGAAATAACTTCTTAGTCTGTTGAGACATGGCCCGTTATAAATTTGCTGTTACCAGACAATGACCAAGAACTATATTATTAGGGTCGATGTAGTTGTAGTAGTGTATTAGCAACTAGCTGTTAGCACTAGCTAATGTCAACAACATCATAGCTGGTATGTTACTGTAGCAATGTATACGTTCAGTCATTTGGATGACTGTTAAAACCTTTCAGTCTCAAGTTTCTCCTTTACTAGATTTACGAGTTTACTGAGCTAGCGCGGGCGGCACGGTGGTGTAGTGGTTAGCACTGTCGCCTCACAGCAAGAAGGTCCTGGGTTCGAGCCCCGGGGCCGGCGAGGGCCTTTCTGTGTGGAGTTTGCATGTTCTCCCCGTGTCCGCGTGGGTTTCCTCCGGGTGCTCCGGTTTCCCCCACAGTCCAAAGACATGCAGGTTAGGTTAACTGGTGACTCTAAATTGACCGTAGGTGTGAATGTGAGTGTGAATGGTTGTCTGTGTCTATGTGTCAGCCCTGTGATGACCTGGCGACTTGTCCAGGGTGTACCCCGCCTTTCGCCCGTAGTCAGCTGGGATAGGCTCCAGCTTGCCTGCGACCCTGTAGAAGGATAAAGCGGCTAGAGATAATGAGATGAGATGAGCTAGCGCGCTCGGGCAAGCTGGGAGCTAGCGCACGCTAGCCGGCCGCTGGCTTGCCCGAGCGCGCTAGCCGGCCGCCGGCTTGCCCGAGTGCGCTAGCCGGCCGCCGGCTTGCCTGAGCGCGCTAGCCGGCCGCCGGCTTGCCCGAGTGCGCTAGCTCAGTAAACTAGTAAATCCAGTAAAGGAAAAACTTGAGACTGAAAGGTTTTAACAGTCATCCAAATGACTGAACGTATACATTGCTACAGTAACATACCAGCTACTGTTGTTGACATTAGCTAGCTTGACGTTCAAAATGGCGGACACCGGGGCGTCACGTAACCCTGTGATGTCAGGTGAAATACCTCAATAGCCACATTAACCGCTGTGGGATATGGTCCTGAGTTGGTAGAACTGTCAGTCACTTCCAGGATCCCCATTTTCATGGCCTTTGTGTGTGGCCCCAGTGCCTCAGTCTCCTGTGAAACACAATAAATGACACTTGGTGTCAGACTGAAAGCATAATGTCTTCTGCAATCATTACTGCATCTGAAGCAGTAACATCATAAAGTTATTAAAATTAATTACCTTAATAGTCTTTAAAATCGAAGCTGGCTCTCTCAAGTACAGGGGAAGACCAACCATGAAGAACAGCAGACCTTCTATGAGCAGTTAGATCTGTGGTCTGTCAAAAAGACAGGTCATCAATAAGACATTCTTAAGTCACCTAATTCACAAAGAGGTTATGCACATCTACTCTACCATGCAACAGTTTAGGATCACCTACTCCTTTCACCATTGGCCTTCATTACAACCAACTTCATGAAATAGTTACCTGAAATGCATTAAGATTACAATCTGCGAGGGATAATCAGCTAACAAGTGCTGTAAGTATGCAGTAAGTATGCAGATCCCTTAAGACTGTTGGAATAACATTCCCAGAGTCTACTTAAGTTAGATACTGAGAGTGGTTTTCTAACAGTCCTAAAAGAGATCTCAAACATGCTGTGCACTTGTTGGCTGTTTTTTGTTCAGTCATATTGACCAAAAGCATGTCAGGTGACTTTCATGAGGCTGGTCAAGATGAACCAATGTTGAAATTAGTCAATTTAGCACAGTAGCAGTGTTTCCCATACATAGACAAAAGTATGGTGCCCTGCCATAGTTTAATTTCTTCCACCATAGTTTCACAATTGATCAAGGATAAAATTATTGTCGCAAATGAACCTTACTCGGTATTAAATGCACTGGAACGCTTAGTAAGAATCTTCCCAACTGATTCTTGAGCTGATTTGACTCTTCACCCTTCTGTTATATCCGGTTGCCATGGCAAAGCGACCCCTCACCCCAGCCCACCCCCACTCTCCCATCGTGAGCATGACAATGAGTGCACGACTGCGCGTATATTATTTATTCTGAGGAAAACTGACAGCCACCAAATGAAGCGACGATCGCCCATTTCTTCGAGACATCTGGAAATACCGGTACTAATCAGTTTGTCAAGTGATGTAGTACAGTAAACTGAAATGTTTGTCTTTGTATTTTATAGTTAGTTAGTTAGTTAGTTAGTTAGTTAGTTAGTTAGTTAGTTAGTTAGTTAGTTAGTTAGTGAGGTAGCTGTTTATTTCATGACGGTGTTTTTGTCTGAATCTGCCCCTGATTCAGTCATAGCATCAGGGATGTTCATTATGATAAACTATTTATTTTAACATTGTGACTACAACATGTTGAGGCGATGTTAATGTTAGTAACCTATCTAAAATGTTGCTTGTGTGCGTGAAATCGCTACTTCAGCTAGCAAGGTAGCTAGCCTCTTCATTTTCTTGACAGACCCGACTCCTCTTTTGACGTCTGAGACATTAGCACAGAAATGTCATAAATTCGACAGTGGCATGGATAGCCTACCTTGCCCGGCTATATACCATAACAACACCTGATGTAGCCTACAGCTATAGCTTTAAATAGCTAGCCTAGCTAGAAGATGCAATCAGCTGTGTTACTTACGCTCGTTTTTGGAAATAGTCCTTGGCTAGCGCTACTTACGCTATATTGTTTAAATGTTGTTCTCACAAAAAATCTAATGCTTTAACACAAATACACCCAATGCGTGGGTATGCATCCCTATCTCATAGTGTGTGTGTGTGTGTGTGTGTGTGTGTGTGTGTGTGGGTGTGTGTGTGTGAGAGATTATTTTGTCTGTTTAGAAATGTAATATAATAAACTAATTATACAGAGGCAGATCAGTGTTCGTCATTTTTTTGCTATCTATTTTTGAAAATGTTTAACCACAAATCTTAGCCATATTTTAAGAGGTAACCTTCTTCACCATGCCTTCACCATGCCTTTACTGAATGACCACAACATTCTCCAGAAAAAGCAAAATCTAAGCATATTATGTCTCATAATTTGGACCTCAAAATTCACCAGATTGATGCATTTAAATAAAATATATACAAAATTTTCTCCTGGGGGAGCATGCCGCCGGACCCCCCTACAGGGTTCAGGTCACTCACCCCCCATAATTTCCTAAATTCCTGTGGGAAACACTGCAGTAGTGTACGGTATGTAGGTGCTGGTCAAACGGAGCTATATGATAGGAGAAAATCTATGCACAACAGCTACACCAAAATCTTTCTGTGTAATGCACACATGTTGATCACAAGGTCTTAATCAGGGAAGTTGAGTGCTTTGACCTGTTTTGTTATCCATACCATCTCATTCAAACAATAAAATGGCACCATAATCAAAGTCTCACAGAGGTTCCATGTACATCCCATGTAAATAAGATAACGTAAACAGTAAGTGTGACATCCCACAAACAAACAATAAGCCATCATCTCTAAACACCATTTATGGCATTTGTGATATTCTTGTACACCATTTCCCCCTCACATTTCTACAACCTATAAGTATTTGTGGGATTTGTACATGTATTGTAGATCATCAACATCAGGTATACATGGAGCCTTTTTTGACACATTCTGATCATATAATGTAATTCTACTGCTCACATAATGAGCAACGCTTAATGTCACAAGACAGAGACCTTGAAATTAAAATGTTGGGTTTTGCAGCTAAATGTTTTTGTGGAGCTGTTGGCAGTTTCTTCTCTTAAACAGGTATCAGTAAATGATATGTTACACTGTTTAACACTTATATTATATACAAAGAAATGATTAACATACCTGGGCATCCAGTTTCTCCAGAAGTTCATCCAAGTCATTCCACCTTCCCTGTCTTGCTTTGGCTCTGTACATCTTCAGCAACCCCTGGGTGTGATTGTCTAGCGATGTCAGGAATGTTGACTTCAGGTCAATACGGTTGATGCGGAAGAATTCAGCACAAACCTGTGGGTAATGAGAGATTCAGAATAAGCAAACAAGTAATAGCAAAGCAAATGATTTCAAGACATTCAATTCCAATGGTGACAGAGGAAAAAATTACTTACCACCTCCTCAAAAAACAGTCCTGGCCATCGTTACTTGATTGTTGACACCAGCGGCTGATCCTGCACAATTTCCTTTCTCCTCAAGGAAAATGTCATCTCTATCTTTGCATTCAAAACAGTCAAGCTCAAATTTATCTTTTTCACTTCTTCCTCCATCGATGACCTCTCCTTCTCCAATTCTTCTTCATCCAAGCCAACAGGATGGTCAGGAAGAAAGTTGAGTTCAGATCTCCTGGGTCTCCTGAGAGATCCTCGAGATGAACCTTGTCTTGAGTGGGTATTCACAACCATCTCACTGCATCCTGCATTGCGGAGTTTCTGACGATAATTAGCCATTTTAAACTTCAGGCTAATTTTCCATGCTTCATATCCCGTCGTGTCAGATCCTGGGTCTTTGAGACATGGGTGTTTTTCTACCAAAGCAGATGCAACCTTCTCTGTTTAAGAGTCCTTTGGGTAGGCTTTGTAAGAGTACACAGTTTCAGCAAATTTGTCCAAGATATTAATTTTCATGTCTCTTGGAACAATCAGGGCTGTTCCATTTACTTGAAGATCCTCATTAGCTTTTTTCAGCCTCAACTCCACATCATAGGAAAATGAAGGCACTGGAAACGTGCTTGGCCACTGCTCTAATCTAGATGGAAAGAGAGGAGAAACTGAATGGGGTGATGAAGCTGACGGCTGAGTGGATGTCATGCTTGCTGTATCCACAGTGAAATCTGAAAGGTGAGTATCGTCCACCACTGGGCTTAAAGCTACTTCCCAGTGGATCCTCAAAGTAGCCTTGTCTTTTGGAAGCTCTGTGATGTCATGTAAAGTACAAAGTTCATTGCTGAAGTCAGGGTCTTCATACTGGATAACAAAACTTCCCATTAACTGCAATTTTTCACAGAGAACTGCAGAGAGTTCCTCAACTGATGATGGTGTGGGTATTGATAGCTTCCTGATATTGTTAGGTGAGAGAATGACTCGAAGTAACATTGTTTCCTGGGAAAGAAAATTGAGAAGAAATTCAATTTTAGCAAAGTAAAAATCTCTTAGCAGACACCATAATCTTTCCACCTACATTGTATGATGCCAGAGGGTAGAAATCAATGAGATCTTGTGGGTTGACAATGGCTAGATTGCAATAAGTACTTCCAACATTTTCATATGCTCTAAAATGTTCAAAGTACCATGAAGACAGCTGTTCCACTATGAATGAGACCTCTGTACCAACAACCAGAATACTGTGAATTCGACCAAACTCTGGAAAGCCATCATTAAGTCCAACTGGTAGAATCATTCCTTTACTGTACAAAGTCCCATGCAATGTTGCACTTGATGCCAGGGGCAAGGAACTCAAATTTGAATATTTGTTCTCAACAGCTGTCCGTAGCCGTGGATCAACAGCCGACATTTTGACCACTTTCAATTTTTCAACATGCAATGGTGCCTTGAAGAAATTTTGAGAGTCCTAAGCAAAATCAATCATTGATTGATGCCTACTTGCCAACATTTTGAGGGGATTTTTGAAATTGCGGGTGTCGTGCACCACCATCTTGAAGAAGCTATGCTTCGCCTCATACCGCATTGTCCACAGATCAGCGAAAGGCCCAAAACAGTGGATCAAGTTTGGATAATGCTCAAGGTAATGATGTTTAGGTAGAAACCTCTCATTGGGAAAAACATCAGTGAACATCTGGCGATGATCAGAAATTTTAATCTCTAGATAACAGAGAGATCCTTTTGATAGCTTTGAACTAACCACTAACTCCACAATGTCTTTAAAGTCCATTAAAAGTTGCCATGCTTTTTCATCCTCAGGCACCATACCACCTACCATGAGAGGGAGCAGTCTAATTAAGGCCGAACTTTCATGTGCATTTCCTCCAACTGTTTTTTTTTTCAAGTGAAAGTTCTTTGGAATTCTTTGAGGGTGAGTCACTTTATCTGAATATGAGTACTGAAATGATTGGATAATGTTATTCAGCTGCTCAAAGATAAAATACTTGGCACCAATCAATTTCTGCAGACACAGGGCCAATTCCCTAGGTATTACCCCTTCAAACCGATCGTGTAAAACATCTGGAGGAAAACCAGTAATGACATGAAAGAAGGATAGGTGTTTCTGAAGAACACTTTCAGCTTTCACACCATGCACATCTGTTACAAACTCATTGCTCTTGAACTCAGCAATGCATTGATCATGTTGCTCAGGACTTCTGAGTGGAAAGAGTCCCTGCCTAACTTCTGTGGTCTGAATGTCTTTCAAATTTTGCTAAGCAAAATCTGCAGAATTTTTCAACACGAAAACTTTCTTGAAAACCTCCAAGTCCATGCGCGGTAAGATTGTCTGCAGACACATTAAGCACCGTTCCCCTGACATTCTCACCTATCTGTTCAACATACAAGCCTTCATTCTCTAGGCTCCTCAAGTCACGTAAAAGTGGTTCAAAAAATGATTCATAACCATACACTCTCACTTCAGAACTTTTCCCAAGCAGCGCCAATTGAATAGAGTGGAGACTCGATCTGTACTGTGATTCCCAATTCAAAATGACCCAATAGACTGCTGTAATTTTATGCTTCTTTTTAGAAGTTCCCAATGGATTGGCAATTTCAAAATCATCAATATAAAACCCAAGTGAAAGTCTGAAATCTTGACCGTTAATAAGCTTGTTAACTTTGAAATACTGACCATCAAAAGGTGAGGTGTAGAATCCTGGTGTACCCTCCTTTATGGGAAACATCTTCTCAAGAATATCAGGTCGCTCCAACAAAGACTTCAAAGTCTTCAAAAGAGGAACATAAACAAATGTATGATTTTGTACCCTACTGAAAACATATTCAACAGGTTCAATTATGCCAAAATTGTTTTTAAAGTATATGTTTCGCTTATGATTAGTTGAAAGGGGACCTTTGTCAGTGGTGGCACTCAGAAACGGGTTTGTTTTTTGTAATGCGTCAGTAATGTCAGCAACAATAGACTCATTGACATTGCAGTTGTGTTCAAGCAGAATATTCTTAATTGCACGCAGTGTATTTGAGTTAGCAATTGACAGAATGTCATTTACATTATCAATAATCTGCTGAGAGGCACTTTGGGGCACATGCAACTGTGACTGCATGCACAAGAATAAGGCAGCAAGTTTGTGTTCAAGTACTGGCTCGCATTCCTCAAGGTCCGAATCTGAAATATGAGAATCTGCCTGAATGTCATCAGCTTGACTTGATAGACTTTGTGAAACTGAGACTGCGTCAAACTCATTGTCTGTACTGCCTACTGTACAAACAGATGTGCAGAGGTCATTCAAAGTTTGTTTTCTGTGTTTCTTGGACTTGCGAGCTCTGAAAGTTGTGCTGTTGTTGCTGCTAAAATCACAGTTCAAGAATGGACTATGAACTCGCTCATGGTTTTGCAAATGTCTTCCTAAATGTTTCAGAAATTGATTAAGTGAGCTGAGAATTCACATAATTCACACCGAAAACTGGCATGGTCAGTGCATGCAGAGCTAGGCCTATCTATTTTAGGATGTACTCTCCATAAATGGGTTTTTAAGGCCCCTGTTGTTGTAAAAACACAAACACAGTCTGGATGAATGCAGGGAAAAGAACCTTTACCTGCTTGCCAGTGATGAAGCCTGTAGTGCTTAAGCAGGATGTTTTGCTGCAGATGTGAAATTTTACAATAGCGGCACTGCATTTAGTTTTAAGCCTGAAAAAAAAAAACCTGAAATACAAACAAAGACAAATGTATCAATAACTCATAATTCTATAAACAGAACAACCATACTAAACTATGCTTAAGTATTTTTAGGGCATTCTTAAACCTAACAATGGTGCATTCGCCATCATGCCTCTAGGCTAAGTATAGCTGAGTACCAGGCTAACAGGGGGGTTGGTGAGGCAAATTGGTTACATACAAATATGTTAAGCAGCTTACAACTCCAGTAGCAGCTATTAGTTTTCGTGTTAGCAACTGGTTATTTTTTAATCGGACTGAAATGTTATTGCACTCTTGCAAAAGTAGACTTTCTGCAGAGTACTAGCTGCTAACACGAAGGCACACGTGCTTTGAATGCCAGCTAGAACTAGTCTATCTGATCAGTCACTCTGTGATAGCAAAGCGCTAACGTTAGTTGCCAAGACTAGCTGGCTGTAGCAGAGCGAATTATCACACACATCATAAGCCTGAATGCATATGGAATTTGAAAATATTGACCATTAAAAATACTAAATGGGAACATCTTTCAATTACGTTCATTATGTCATATATTAAATATAGTTAGTTTTTTTTTCTTTTTTATCAGACATCTAGTTTTTAGGTTTGTTTACCTGACATGTTTCGACATACGACTGTCATCTTCCTCAGAGTGTCACCGGATGTTATTGGTGACGCATCTTTTATCAGCTGATGTTTCCGAAGGCGTTCCGAAGGGGACGAACAGACAGTAGAAGGCGTGACCGACCTGTCAAACCAGACAGGAAGGCCACGCCTTCGGAAACATCAGCTGATAAAAGATGCGTCACCGATGACACTCTGAGGAAGACGACAGTCGTACGTCGAAACATGTCAGGTAAACAAACCTAAAAACTAGATGTCTGATAAAAAAGAAAAAAAAACTAACTATATTTAATATATGACATAATGAACGTAATTGAAAGATTAAGAATAAGTTACGGAGATAAAAGCGTCAAGGAGTTTCGCCGCCTAGAAAGATTGACACGGAAACGGGCATGCTACAGGAATCACCTGAGATTCAATCTGCGCTGCCGGGATGAAGAAGTCGTACCGGCCAGTCTGAATATCAAGAACCCGATTCCAACCAGAAACGCGGAGAAGATGATCAGGAAAGTGCGGATGACTCTGGTAAAAGAACGGATACGGTGCACAACTGACAAACTCAATAATATCAATAGCGAATTACATAGGGAGATGGAAACTTTCAAACGCCGGTTTCCCCAGAACAAGGACATGGAAATAGCAATACACGGACACTTGGCAGACATACACGAGCAGGAATTCACCAAGACAAAAACCCGACAAATCCGAAAACTGGACAAACTCATTGCACAGAAAAAGAAGGCAGAACCGGAGCACGCACACATCAACGAAAAATGGATCCACAACATATCAAGGTACAAACTCTCACAAGCAGAACGCAGTATATTAGCAAAAGGACTCAACTACGCTGTCACACCGAACAACATACCACACGATGAATTCATTCTGGCAACTGAATTAGCATGTGAGAAAATACAGCATCAGGGACAAAAAGCAGCACTAAGAAACGCAATAGCTGGCATATTGAAAACGGCCAAACCACCACCCAGTAACATCACAAAACAGGAAGCTAAAGCTATGAAAACATTAGCAAAAAATAATGATATCACAATTCTCCCAGCAGATAAAGGCAGGACAACAGTCATTATGGACACTGATGAATATGAACAAAAAATGATTGAATTACTCAGTGACAACGCATTTGAGATATTAAGAAAAAGACCCAACCGAAGACAAGAAAAAAAAAACTTAAAGCACTACTCAAACCGCTACTCGATGAAAATAAAATAGATAAACAGGCATACAATCATTTAGTCCCCACAGCCAATGTCATCCCCAGGATTTACGGCACACCAAAGATGCACAAACCAGGAACGCCATTACGCCCCATAGTAGATAGCATTGGTTCAGTGACATACAACCTATCAAAAGCACTCACCGAAATAATTAAACCACTACTAGGACTCACAGACCAACACTGCAAAAACTCAAAACAACTGGCAGAAGAACTAAAAAACATCAAAATGCAGCAAGACGAAGTTTTCATATCACACGACGTCATATCTCTTTTCACCAGAACACCCACGGAAGCCACCATACAGGTAGTACAAGAAAAATTAAAAACAGATAGGACGCTCAAGAAACGCACAAACCTCACTGTACAAGACATCACTCAGCTCCTTCAATTCATCGCCACATCCGCTTACTTTCAGTTCAGGAATACAATTTACAGACAAAAGGAAGGTTTTGCCATGGGAGACCCACTATCAGCCATCATGTGCGGCTTTTTCATGGAAGATCTGGAGCAGAAAGCACTCACTACAATATCAGCAGAATACAGGCCAACACTCTGGAAACGTTACGTGGATGACATACTGGAAAAAGTGAAGAGGGGACACACTCAACAACTCACCGACCATCTCAACACCATAGACAATACCGGTAATATAAAATTCACACATGAAGAGGAAATGGAGCAGTCAATAACATTTTTGGACTTAAAAATACATCACACAGAAGATGGGGACATCAAAATAAAAGTACACAGGAAACCCACACACACCGACCAATATTTAAACTGGACTTCCGAACACCGAATAATGCACAAAATATCAGTAGTCAGAACATTACATGAACGTGCAGCAATAATTACAGATCCACAGGACAAAAAACAGGAAGAACAACATATACAACACGCACTGAAGGCATGTCAGTATCCACAATGGGCAATATCAAAAGGGGCGGAACAGGTTAAGAACAATAAAACACAGAAGAAAGAGAAAAAACAAACCAACAAACAAGAACACAGGGGAGTAGTGACATTACCATACATTAGGGGAATAACGGAACGCATTCAAAGAGCAATGAGGAAACACAACATTAACACACCTGTCAAACCATACACAACACTCCGTCAGATCCTGGTTCATCCCAAAGACAGAATACATCCGGAAAACAAATGCAACACCATATATGAGATTCCATGCCACTTATGCAATAAAACTTACATCGGGGAGACAGGAAGGAGTTTCAACACAAGAAAAAATGAACATAAGAAAGAGTGCAAAAAGGAGACAGCTACAAGACAAACCCGAACAATAAAAGAAAAGGCACAACAGGAAAATTATAAGTCAGCTATAACAGATCACTGCAAAAGGGAAACTCACATTATGGACTGGGGGAATGCCAGTCATCCGCACAGAAGATAATAAACATCAGCGCTGGATCAGGGAGGTCATGGAGATCCATAAGCGAAGTCCGAGGACCATCAACCGGGATGAGGGAGCATACATGCTCTCCCATACCTGGAGTGCCATCTTGCAGGGGATGAACAGACAGTAGAAGGCGTGACCGACCTGTCAAACCAGACAGGAAGGCCACGCCTTCAGAAACATCAGCTGATAAAAGATGCGTCACCAGTAACATCCGGTGACACTCTGAGGAAGACGACAGTCATACGTCGAAACATGTCAGGTAAACAAACCTAAAAACTAGATGTCTGATAAAAAAGAAAAACAAATACTAACTATAAATGGGAACGTGCCATGCAATGTAGCAATACGTAACCGTTAGGGTCAACGTTAACCACATGCCAGTTGGAAAGGAATGCTAACCTTTATGAGTTAAAAATGTGATTTGCCAGCACTGCTAATCGCTGCAGGTACTGACAATATAACTATTTCAAACTTTGTTGATAGACAATAGATATATTCTTAACGTAAATTTGCTGATTACCACGCAGCACAAAGACAGGGAGCTAACTTTGAGGCACTCACCACTTCAAACAACGTTGTGACTCATGAGGGAAATTCCAGAAGCCTTGTAGAACTCCTTTGCGCATGCTCGGATGATTGTCACTGGTCCCCCTTGCTCGGCCAACATAATATTTTTTATGCAACGTTAAAAGTTCCGTGAACACAATTTTGCATTTTCTCTTGATGAACATTTTGCAGTACAGGAATGAAAATCATGCAATCATTGACCAAACATATTTTTCTTTTATGACACAACGATTATGTTGAGCCAACATATATTTTCTCATTTGTACAACTTTTTGCATCAGTCATTTTTACAGTGCATGTCAGAAATGCTGTCCCTGATCCTGACATGTTGTGGTCTCCTGGTGAGGTAGTCTGTGATCCAGGAGACCAGATGTGTGTCCACCTCCATCTCCTGCAGCTTATCTCTCAGTAGAAGGGGCTGGATGGTGTTAAAGGTGCTGGAGAAGTCTAAAAACATGATCCTCACTGAGCTGCTCCCCTTGTCCAGATGAGAGTGAATCCTGTGCAGAAGATAGAGGATGGCATCATCCACTCCCACCTTCTCCCGGTACGTGAACTGCACTGGGTCCTCAGCATGGTGGACCTGGGGTCTGAGGAAGTTCAGCAGCAGTCACTCCATGGTATTCATCATGTGTGATGTCAAGGTATCTGGCCTGTAGTCATTCAGTTCCTTTGGATGTGTGTTTTTAGGAACTGGAATGAGGCACGATGTCTTCCACATGACAGGAACCCTCCTGAGGTGAAGGCTCAGGTTAAAGATGTGTTGGAGGGGCTCCCCCAGTTGGGCAGCGCAGGCCCTCAGCATCCTGGGACACATCTTCTGGGCCTGCTGCCTTCCTGGGGTGGAGTTTCCTCAGCTCTCTCCTGACTTGGTCTGCGGTGAAGATGGGGGAATTGGGGGACTGGATGTGTATTCCATCTGCAGGAGGTGTTGATGGCTCTAATGCTGATGATGTTGGTGGTGAGGGCTGATCTGCCGGTGATGGTGACAGTGATGAGGTGACAACCGCTGCAGGAGGAGGGGGCAGCAGGAGCAGGACAATCAAACCTGTTGAAGAAGTGGGTAAACTGGTTTGCCCTGTCCATGGCCCCATCTGCTGAGCTGCCGCTGTTCTTCTTGTAGCCTGTGATGGTTTTCATCCCATCCCAGACCTCCTTCATGTTGTTTTCTTGCAGCTTCTCTTCCACTTTTTTTTCCTGTATGACTCCTTGGCCTCTTTTAGCTGGACTTTGATTTCCCCCTGTACACGCTTCAGCTCTGACGTGTCTCTGTCTTTGAATGCCCTCTTCTTTTGGATGAGGAGGCCCTTAACTTCACTGGTAATCCAGGGCTTGTTGTTTGGAAAGCAGCGTACAGTTTTTGTGGGAACAACAATATCCCTGCAAAAGTTCAAGTGGTCCGTTATGCAGTGTGTCACCTCCTCAATGTCCTCCCCATGTGGGTCTAACAATACAGTCCAGTCGGTCATCTCGAAGCAGTCCTTAAGAGTTTCCTCTGCCTCGGTAGACCAGGCCCTGAAAGAATGCATGGTGGTGGGTTGCCTCAGAACCATTGATTTGTACTGAGGCTGTAGGAGAACCAGATTATGGTCAGATCTCCCCAGCGGTGGTAATGGGATTGCCTTGTATGCGTCCCTTACATTGGCATACAATAGGTCTATGGTCCTGTTTTTCATAGTGGGACAGTCCACAAACTGATGAAAGTCAGAGAGAGTGGAGTCCAGAGTGACATAGTTAAAATCCCCAGAGATCGCAAAGAAAGCCTTGGGGTGTTGTGTCTGCAGTGCTGCTATGGTGGAATGAATGATGTCACATGCCACCTGCGCGTCCGCACACAGAGGAATGTAAACACAGGTCAAAATGGCATGTGTAAACTCCCGAGGCATGTAATATGGTCGGAGACTCACCGCTAACAGTTCAATGTCCTGGCAGCAGATGATTACCTTAACATTTACATGTCCTGGTTTGCACCATCTGGTGTTAATAAACAGTGCGAGTCCCCACTTTTGCGCTTGCTGCTCAGCTTCGCGTCCCTGTCCGCTCTCACTGTAGTGAACCCAGGTAGCTACACACTAAAGTCCAGTGTGTCGCTGTTAAGCCACGTCTCCGTGAAACACAACAAACTACACTCCCTGTAGAGCCTCAGGGTTTTCACCAGTCCTGCCAGCTCATCAGTTTTGTTGGTTAGCAAGTTCACATTCCCCATAAGCACCGACGGAACCGAGGGTTTGTACCTCCACCACCCCTCCATCTTCTTAGCCTTGCACTTGGCCCAGGCTCTGCAGCCCTGGTATCTCCTCCTCAGATCCACAGGTACAGAATGGACAATGCCTTCACATCCCCTCGGTCGTGTCGTAGCAGTTGTTCCTGAGTATAACCATGAAAATCTCTGCTGCACCACATGTTGACACCAGAAATATCCATATAATATACAGCGATGCTTGAAAGTTTGTGAACCCTTTAGAATTTTCTATGTTTCTGCATAAATATGACCTAAAACATCATCAGATTTTCACATAAGTCCTAAAAGTAGACAAAGAGAACCCAGTTAAACAAATGAGACAAAAATATTATACTTGGTCATTTATTTATTGAGGAAAATGATCCAATATTACATATCTGTGAGTGGCAAAAGTATGTGAACCTTTGCTTTCAGTATCTGGTGTGACCCCCTTGTGCAGCAATAACTGCAACAAAATGTTTCCAGTAACTGTTGGCCAGTCCTGTACACTGGCTTGGGGGAATTTTAGCTCATTCCTCCATACAGAACAGCTTCAACTCTTGGATGTTGGTGGGTTTCCTCACATGAATTGCTCGCTTCAGGTCCTTCCACAACATTTCAATTGGATTAAGGTCAGGACTTTGACTTGGCCATTCCAAAACATTAACTTTTGTTATTCTTTGACCATTCTTTGGTAGAACGACTTGTGTGTTTAGGGTCATTGTCTTGCTGTACAAGTGCATCCTCCTGTAATTTTCACATGAATCCTGTATAGTAAAGCAGTGTTTGTTTACCCTCTTTCTGCATTACCACGTGGGTTAGACTGTCTACCACAGTAATAATGGTAGGCTAGCCTGGGGACGTCTTTAAGAGGAACTTTTTCATGAATGAGTTGAGAGCATGCTAAGCATGCTAATGAGAAGTATAATGCATATTTTCAGCCTCATTTTACAGGTAAAGAGTTCAGGTTTGTCCATAAATCAGGGCTGGAGCTCATTAATACACGATTTCAGATGTTTAGTGAAAAAAATGACAATGTCACCTGAGTAGACCTTTTGCTTTGCCCCTTCAGTACTGAAGAGCGACACTCAGCCTTGCACCCAAATGACGTCACGCATCGTCCTTCCAACAGGCAACATGGCAGCCTACTGGTGGCATTAGAGCAGCGATACAAAAACGCTCACAACTTTCTCATAAATGGTCAAATATGCCGAAAACATTTCTTACAGGCTCTCAATGTTACACACAACCAAAACATGCATGTATTTAGTTTACATTTTCTCTTCCTTAAAATATACAGAGCCTCATTTTAATGAAGTTTCAATTTAATCAGAGCCAGGCATCAGTGGTGTTCAGCCTTCAGCTAGACCAACCGGCCTGGAGGCCCAGAGAGCCAGGAAACCCTGAGCTGAGAGACAGACAGAGAGAGAGAAAAAGTAAGTGTCCTCCGCTCCCTGTGCTGCCACACCATCAACCTGGATGCTTTGGGAGACAAAAGCAACTCAATAACCACTTGTCCCTCTCCATAAAAAAATCCCTGCACTCCTCACAACCCCTCTCACAACTTACAGATGTGTCGAGGTCTTCTAACAGAGCCAGATGTGCTATTGTTGAGATTTAATGACTGGCAAAGCTCTTGTTTAAATATGTGGCTCAATAATCCTGTAACCCGTCAAACAGCAAATTGTTGAACCGAACCATTGCTTTTAATTATGGCACCAATAGCAAGTAGGCTATCTCAGAATGAAAGAGAAAATAATCTGATGCCCAAACAACTGTTCATCCTGTTCACTGCAAAAAATTTGTGCTCGAGACATATGACACATAGGTCTAGTCAATCTCGGACTTTAGAAAATATAGCATTCGTGTGTTGATGCAGTTTCATGAGAAAAGAACCTGAATGCAAAAGCAAAGACACTCGTGTAGAATGTAGATCATGATCACCAAAAACTTCTGTGAGACTGAGCGAATATAAAGGACAATGTGTTGGTAAAACAGGACTTAACAGTTGGTGTGAGGTTCAAGATATGGTTCATGAAAAAGTAATGTGATGAGAGAGAGAGAGAGAGAGAGAGAGAGAGAGAGAGCAGTGAGGTGTCAGTGAGATTTGCATGAACAGGACGGAATCGTTTCATTTCTCCCAGAATAGAGCAGAAACTTCACCAGATGTTCAACTTCCTTCAGTCAAACTCACTGAAGCACAAAACACAGCACTGAATCTACAGCTAATCACACTCTCTCATCACACTGATCATCACTATTAACTCCAATAAAAGAACAGACAACGTCCAAAATTCAGCTTTATTTCAGCACAAACTACAGGAAGAGCAACAGGACAGTGAAGAGAGGAAAGACAGAAATGTCAGCATTGTGTAGAATTGAAACTCTATTGTAGATGGATCATAAGCAGCTCCATGTTAAACTCTATGTTGGATCCACTAGCCTTCACACTGACTCTTTCTGAACGTGACTGGATGATTGACGTTGTTATGGGAGACCGTGCAGCTGAACTCCTCCCCCTTTTCCCAGAGGTCTTTGCTGAGGGTCAGGGTGCTGCTGCGGCTGTAACGGCCGTTCTTCTCTACTTCTGCGCTGCTCAGAACCCCGTTCTTCACCTCTGAGCCGTCTACTGTCCAGCTCACCAGCGCCCCCTGTGGAGAGTAGCCAGACAGCAGGCAGAGCAGCGAGGCCGATCCCTCAGACAGCTGCAGAGGGGACGGAGGGAGCAGAGACACGGAGGGAGCTGTGGAACCCGCTGGAGAGGAGAAACACACAAACACATCATACACACCTCATTCACACACAATTAGAAATGAGGATGAAATATTTCTGCAACTTTGTGGAACTGACTGATCTTACAGAGGAATTAAGTCGAATAAAGTCTGACTTCATGACTGAGTTTCATTCACTACTTTATTATGTGACATCAGTTTCAGTGCAGCAACAAAACAAACATGTTCCACTCTGTAATTTATCTGGGAAAATAATTTTACAACAAGTTTTATTACTTTATAGTTCAAACCTTCAGCACATTTAACTGCAGCAAATACAAATGTAGCTGATGACAGAAATATTCATCGTTTAACACAAACACACACAGCAGCTTTCATCTGGATTTTACATCAGCACACAGTCACTATATTTATTAAATGATTATTATAGAGTAACTGCAGAGTTATTGCATGTTGAATTTATAGCAAGAGTGTAATTATTACACATTTATTAGAAATAATTGTGTATTTGTTGAATGTTTAAGAACATTGATATGGGATCTGTTCTGATACTGAAATGTATTCCTCATCAGAGCATAATAACACACAATAAAATTATTACACAATTATAAACATAACATAATCTGTTCAGTTTATGTTCACTTATACTGGAATTCATAAAGTCCAAAAGTAATTTCTTGCTAAAAGAAGAAAACACACTTACTGTTCACGATGAGTTTGGAGCCTCCACCAAAAGTCCACCACAGTGATACATTCTAATGAAACCGTCGTACAAAAACCTCCATCACACTGCAGTACACACACACACACACACACACACACACACACACACACACACACACACACACACACACACACTTTGCATTATCAGTCCATGCTTCAGTGCTCTGCGAGTGTTTATAGCCCTGTGACTTTAACACTTCATGACTGAGAGCTGCTGCTCAGCAACTTCACCCACAGCAACCATGACTTTGATCAGCGTCTTCATCTGCACACTGGCCCTCTGGACTCAAGGTGAGAGTTTAACATCAACTCACAGCCTCACACACTTCATTTCATACGAATTCTACACCACTTTAGAGCTTACAAACACAATCTATGTTTCTCTTCAGGATCCAGAGGTCAGGTGACTGTGACTCAGACTCCTTCAGTGCAAACTGTTGCTCCAGGAAACACAGTCACCATCAACTGTAGAACCAGTAGCAGTGTGTATGATGGTGACACTCTCGCCTGGTACCTGCAGAAACCTGGAGAAGCTCCTAAACTCCTGATCTATGAGGCTACTAGATTACAGTCAGGGACTCCAGCTCGTTTCAGCGGCAGTGGATCGAATACTGACTTCACTCTGACCATCAGTGGAGTCCAGACTGAAGATGCAGGAGATTACTACTGTCAGAGTTATCATAGTAGCGATGTGTTCACACAGTGTTAGAGCGTCGTACAAAAACCTGGGTCAGTGAGAGTGCACAGAGAAGCACTGCTGCAGCTGGGAGCGACTGCAGGTGCTGAGGGGGAGGATGTGATACAGCACAATGACACACACTGTGGACGAGAGAAAACACACCACACTAACTCACTAATACACACACATCTGTGAGAGGAGTCCACCTTTCTCAGCTGTGGACAGACAAACAAAGTCCTGATTATTCTGATTCACTGCTTACTAATTATCTTTATCCCATTTTACACAGTTAAGTATTTATTATAGTTATAATTTGTTGCATCTATGATTTCCAAAAACAATTATTTATTCTTCATTTCAAACACGATTATAGAGTTCATATTTTAATATAATAACTTTAATATTCATTAAATAGAGCCATACTATCGACCTGAAACTGACATTTAAACATAAATTATATGTTTTTTCTCATCATAATGCATCACAGTTGAAGTGTATTTCAGAATCCAGTAATGAAACACAAAGAAAGACAGGGAGCGACCTGAGCAAACAGAGAGAGCAGAAAAGTGCAGTGAGCAAGAGAAGGTTAAATCAGTGGAGTGAGGAGAGGAGGAGTGGAGCTGTAGAAAGCAGGAGAAGGAAAGAGGAATAACATCTCAGGATGATAGTGAGCGCATGGAATGTCCAAAACATCCTACAGAGGAGGGTCAAGGGCTGTGATAAATCTACACCTTGAACTAGTTTTAATAATTTCCGAGTCTGTGTCTTGTATTCTTCTGAAAGGAAAATGCTGGATTGTTTCAAATATTTTGAAGATATTCTAACTACGGCTGAAACGTTTCCTCGAGTAACTCGAATAATTTGATTACTAAAAATGTTTGATGTATATTTTTGCACCGAGGCTTCGTTTATTTCCTATCAGCTCACTGTGTTTTGCACGGATGATTATTACTGTGGCACAACGAGCTGCTGTGGATACGTGACGTGAAGGAGACGTTGGATGTGAGTTGATGGCACGGTTTGAAAATGCGGGAAGGGGGACAAAACAGCAAGGGGCGAGGAGAAGAGTATGGGCAGAGAAAACAACAGAAAATGTCAAAGTTTGGGATCATTTCAAGATAAAACAGAGCAAAAGTGTGTGGAGTGTATCTATTGCAAAGCCAAACTAGCCAACCACAACAGCACATCGTCAATGCTACTGCACCTCCACACAAAGCATTCAGTCTGTGCATCCAGTCCACAGAGCAGATCCAAGACAAGCTAACGCAAATCATTATGATGTTCAGTAATTATGGATATGTGCAATGGATAGTTAATCAATATAGTGGCTTGTTGTTGCGTTCATACAGCGTGTATTGATGTGGAAAAGTGTTTTGTGAGGAGAAGTTAAAGATCAGATCATGATGACATGACATTAGCTTAGCGGGTGCTCGCTGAGTAACGAGCTGATTTGCACTTCTAGTAGACAAAACAGTGTCGTGCAACAAGCAAAGGCTCACCAGATACCCAATACATGTCTGGTATAATCCATACTGCTGTTATGTTAGCTGTTTCTCCAACAGCACTTACACTGATTCCATATTTGTTGTTTCACCCCCAAGAGAGCAGAATATCAGGTGGAAGAATGAATTGGAGCCTCAAATGTGCCAATCCAATACGATTATAGTGATCAGGGTCTGCAGGTGTAGGGTGTAGACTGTATCTTACAGTTTGATATTTAAGCCGAGTAAGAGATATCAATAATAATTATTTCATCTATTTTTCAGTAAATCACAGCGTCGTATGGAAAGCTTTGTTCGGACACCTGCATCATGTTCAACTGAGCAAGCAGCCGAGTTCACAGACAGTGTTTGAACATGATTGTCACAGACATGCGCCCACTGTCCATGGTCTATGATGAGAGCTTCCGGAAGATGATTTCAATTTTCAATCTACAGTACACGCTTACTTCAAGTACCTACTTCATGAAAATGATGGAGAAAAATATGAAGACATCACAGGCAAGTTGAAGAAGAGGCTTAAGGAGACTGACAACATCGCACTCACAACTGACATTTGGACAAGCATTGCTACAGAGGCATCTCTGGGGGTGACGTGTCACTTTCTCAGGGGGATTGGGAAATGGAGTCCTACAGCCTGACAACAATGACCCTTGAAGAGAGACATACAGCCGCAAATATTGCACTGTGGACTGAGGACTGTATTGCCAAATTTGACATTTCACCAGAGAAAATCAAAGCTGTTGTTCATGACAACAAAACTAATGTTGTCGCAGCAGTGAAGATTTTGCCACAAAAGCATGGATGGGCATCAGTGCGATGTGCAGGTCACACCTTAAACTTGGTTGTGCAATGTGCTTTGAAGAACAACCAAGCTACAGTATCTCCAAGTGTGTGACTGCTGCAAGAGATCTGGTCGAACATTTTAAGAAGAGTGAAGTGGCATGCACCAAGGTAAAGGACAGGCAGCAACAAATGGGCACACTGCAACATAAACACTTTCTTGACCTCAAGCCTGAACAGTGGAAGCTGATTGATGAGCTGAACCAGGCCCTTGAGCCATTTGAAGGCGCTGCAGTGTTTCTGAGTGGGCAACAATATGTTTCCCTCTCTGCACTTCCACAGCTAGCGCAAAGCCTTAAGAAGTCCACACAGAGTTTTCAGACTCTACCAGTAATGCCATACCAGGCTCATGTGGCAGAACAAATCACATCCAGATGGCAAGGACTAACTGTGTTTCATCCTGACTCTCCAAACACCTTAAAAGCATTTACCCAAAAGCCCCCAGGCAGGAGATAAGTTCACATCTCTGTGAATCTTTGGTTGTTTGTCATGTAATATGCAGTCAGTGTTGCATCTGGAGACCATTGCGGACGCTGCCATTTCTGCTAAACCCCCACATTGCTGCTTGCAGCTATATTTATAGTTATAATTTGTTGCATATATGATTTACTATTATACACTATTATAGAGTTAATATTTGATTTTAATAACATTAATATTCAGAACAATATTGTAGAGCTGAGGCTGACATTTAAAATATAAACGACATTTGAATTTTTCTTCTCATCATCGTGCAGAACAGTTGAAATTTATTTCAGATTCAAATCATAAAACACAAAGAAAGTCAGGGAGGGACCTGAGAAAACAGTCAGAGAAGAAAAGCGCAGTGAGCAGAATGATGCTAAAACATATGTCCATGAAATTCCAAACATATCTCCTTAAATTACATGAAACTGGGATGATGGCTGGCAGAAAATTTCATATTTTCCAATCTGTCCCACTTTAGCAATAGATTTCACTCACTTTCTTTCCTTCCAGGTCACTAGAGGCGTCACGAGGGACATGTTGTAGGTCAGTGTGTGTAAACACGGTGTCAAACACATTGGAAAGAGAAAGTGAGACATATTGACACTTTACACAACATGTCAAAGGCAACATACTGAACAGAACTCGAGTTCGTCAGTGGAAAAAACCCAAATGAAGACATTCTGATATGGATTCGTTCCCACTGTTCACAAACACAGACATCATGAATCACCTGCTAAATGGGAAAAGTGCTGATACCTTGGAACAAATAAAAGCAAACAAGTCACTTAAACTGTAAAAACACTTTATGTGAGATCATCTTGACCACCTTCTTCCTCTTCCAAAAGTATCTGCACCTTCCCCTCACGACTGTCTCAGCTTCAGTCTCACCCTATTGAACGCTCGCTCCATTACCAATAAAGCCTCACTGCTCTATGACCTCATCACCCAGAAAAAAGTGGGCAAGATTTTTTTTTTTCTTCCAGAAACTTGGCAAGAACCTGATGACGACTTACATTTAAACATGAAGGCTCCCCCTGGCTACACCTACCGATCAAATCCCAGATTAAAAGGAAGAGGGGTGGCTTGGCTGAGCTTTATCAGTCTGATTGAAAAGTTAAAGAACTTTCACTATTTCATGAAAAATCTTTTGAATATTTTGCTCTGAAGGTTGTCTCCTCCCCTCCTGTGCTGTTGTTATTCATCTATCACCATCCTAAAGCTGCTGTGAGCTTCTTATCAGACTTTAATGAACTCCTTACAATCAGCTCATCCCTTTGTCCTGCCATAATTTCACTTGGTGACTTTAAAATCCATGTTGGCACTCGCTCCTCCTGCACATCCGAGTTCTTCTCAGTGTTAGAGTATTTTAACATGATACAGCATGATGGCTTTCCAACTCACGTTTATGGTCAGATTCTTGATTTGATCTCTTCTACTGTTTTGAGTGATATCTCCGTCTCTCATTCAGTTTCTGGTATATGTGATCATAACTATGTCGACTGCAGCTTTCACATTACCTCGACTCCTCCTTTGAAAATCTCTGTCACCTTTCGTAATCTCAGTTCTGTCAATTCCAATCTGTTCACTTCTTCTCTTCAGTCCTCATCCCTATCTGACTTACAGAAACTTTCCTCCACTGGTTTCCTTTTATAATGACATGATCTCTGTATTTCTCAATGATCTAACCCCTTTAAAGAATACGCATGTTCTCGCCACCCGCTCTTGTCCTAGATTTGTGCCTAAGCTTGGAGTAATGAAGGCAAAGAAGTGTCTTGAGCACCTTTATAAGAAATTTGCCCCTACTGTGCACTTACAACTCTACACTGAACATAGCCACAAGTCTCGCGATGCACTCAATCCTGCTCACTCCAACTACTACTCCTCCATCCTAAATGGTGCCAATTAGAGGCCAAGGACACTCTTCAAACCTGTTCACAACTCCTCCACTCTCCTGCACTAGGAAGCTCTTATACAACTAAGCAATGTTCGGCATTTTTACATTATTTTTATTACAAAATTGACCAAAGCTAATGCTATTTTCCTTCTACATCCCATTTATTCTCACCCATTGATGTTCCGACTCTGCCTACAAAACTCATTGACTTCACACCTGTTGATTCTCTTTCTGTCACTGAACTCATCAATAAGTGTCATCTGTCCTCCTGTCTGCTTGTCCCCACCCCCACCTTGCAACTTAAGACATGGTCATCAAGATGTATTACTCCTCTTGCCATCGTGATAAAGACATGTCTCTCCTCTCGCTCTGTCCCTCCTGCCCTCAAATCTGCTGTGGTGGCTCCTGTCCTGAAAAAACCTGAGTTGGAGCCAACATCTCTTTCCAGTTATAGACCCATCATAAACATTGAGAAAAGTGAAGTTCTACTGTATGGCCCCAAATCATGACTGTCAGAACCATCTAAATTTTCTCTTGGTATTGATGATGTGCTTGTTAAGATTGTGCCTGTTGTCAGACATTTTGGAGTAATATTTGATCCATCACTCAATTTTGAACTTCATATTAAGTCACTCACCAAACTTGCTTTTTTTTACCTTCGTAGTGTTGCTCGTCTTCATCTGCTTCTGACTAGTAATGATGCACAAACTCTGATTCATGCTTTCATTATATCTCATTTAGCTTACTGTAATTCCCATTTCAAAGGCCTTCCTGCAAAGTTTTGCCAAAAGCTACACGATATTCAGAACTCTGCAGCTACATTTCTAACTCATACTAAACGCTCCGCTCACATCACCCCATTCTCTCTCAGCTACACTGGCTACCCGTTCTGTCACATAGCAAATTAAAAATCTTGCTTATCTCTTTCAAAGCCCTGCATAATCTTGCTCCTATATACCTTAGGGAACTACTGACCCCCTACACTCCCTCTCGCTCACTAAGGTCTTCTAGCAACAACCTACATTCTGTCCCACACACTAGAGGTCTGCGCGGGTCGGATTTTTCAGTCCCGCCCGCGCCCGCAAAGAATTATGATTTTCAGTCCCGCTCCCGCCCGCAAATCCCGCCCGCAAATCCCGCCCGATACAGACGTTCGCGTTATTTCTCAGGAAAGTTCTTGTCTTGAGACAGTGTGATGGTGCCCCGCCCCCTACTTTGAGTGGATTTGAGCATAAATATCTACAGCTAATGTTTGTTATTGTTTAACTTGTTTCTGAATTCAGCATGTAGTATCTCTAATAATAATAAATAGGGCTGTCAAATGATTAAAATGTTTAATCACAAATTGCACGGTTTTATCACATGAGAAACCATTGCAATTCTCTGAGCAGCATAAAAAAGTGAATGGACTTGCTTGTACCAATTTTTCTTTTTTTTATTGCAAAGCAAAGCTAATAAAAGAAGTGAATTGATTTACTTGTTGCGTTAGTCTACAACTTTAATCAGAGAGACAGGTTACACAGTGACGGTAGGCTTGACTCAATGCTATCCCAGAAATCCTTCCTGTAATATGCAAATTTGGCCGCCTCTGATTGGACAGCCAAATTTACATATTACAGGAAGGATTTCTGGGATAGCATTGAGTCAAGCCTACCGTCACTGTGTAACCTGTCTCTCTGATTAAAGCTGTAGACTAACGCAACAAGTAAATCAATTCACTCATGGTTTTCTTGCTAGCTGGGTGTGATCTGCGAGTCATTAGAGTGATTAATAGCAAGTTTAAGATACTATTTCTCACTCAATCTGACTTTCTCTGCAAATTTAAGCATCTTAAAATGTTTTTATTAATGCTAAATAAAATATCCAGCACAAATTATATATGATAAGCATAAATTAATAATTTATGAGTTTTATTTCAAGCACGTTTTTAGTTAGCAGGACTGCAGTTTATCACCGCTCCCACCTGCGCCCGCAATGAGCTTTCAAAATTTGTCCTGCGAGTCCCTCCGGACTCCCATGGGAGTGCAGGGCTCTACCACACACCAGACTTTCCACCATGGGGGGCAGGTACTTCAGTGCCACGACCCCCAAACTCTGGAATGCTCTTCCTCTATCTCTCCATGATTGCTCTTCTTTCTCTACTTTCAAATCTCAGCTGAAGACTTGTCTCTTCCATCAACAGTTCTCTTCATCTCTTACAGCTTAGTCTTTTTTTTTCAGTGAAGCAACTTGGGATAGTGAAAGGCATTATTATTATTATTATTATTATTATTAATAATATTGGTTAGAAATGTTGAACACACTGTACTGAACAATTGACATCTCTTCGTCTCCTTACTGCTGAGGGTTTTATTTATTTCTCTTATAAAAATGTATCTTTGCAGCTGAAATGTTGAATGTTCTGTATATTAGATGAAGAAAAGCTACATTTTAGTGTCTGAACATTCTTGTTGTAAGCTTCGGGAAAAAATGTTTTAAACTTGTGCAAATATGATATCTGATGAATTTGCTCAAGTTTTCATGATGAAATGAAGTTAATTAATCTGTAGTCGAACTAATTAAAACTGTTGACCATGAAAACAATGTAAAAACATTTAAATGAGCAAGATATACATTTTCCAATTGAACAAATTATTTACTCAGCAAGTAAGTAACCCAGCTCTATACAAGTTAAAACATTAACTTCACAAGATACTACTTTGTTTACAACTAAATACTAAACGAATAACTAAAGCGCATGCAGATGCAGTCTACAAGAAAACATTTCCACACATCTTTAACAGTAGTTGAAAACATCTTGTCCCTTTTCTCCTTATGGAGAAAAGCGTGCCATAATTCAGGACGGACGAGGAGGAAAGATCACAGATAGCATCACACAGATAGCCAATTCTCTGAGATGATAGGCACTCAGAGATGAAAATAAATGGAATTGTGGAAACTTACGGATGGGCCGATAACGTCAGGTTCAGGTAGAGAGGCAACAGGTGGGACGGCAACAGGTGGAAAGACCACAGTGGTGCCCGCTGCAAGAGTGCTACAGTTGGCAAAAACTGACACACCAAATGTTTCCTGTCCCAAAGAGGGAGCTGAAGGCGTTGTACTCCAACTTGGTGGGCATCCAGTCCTATAATACTGAAGGTGCGTCCGTTTAATGTGGCGAAAGAAAGAGTCGAAAACTCTAAAGTCCTTTTCACATCCATCAATACCACAGTAAACCCAAAAATCCGGGCTGCGACTATGACTTGCATTAATGTGGCTTAGTAGGACTTTAAGCCTAAGAGCAACAAAGACGAAACATATCCAACACCTCCATGCCGCCATGATGCCAAACTGTCGCATTTCTTTGATGCTGCACCGTTTGCGCGGGAATGTTGTGTCGCTGGCTGATGACACTGCATGGGGTGGATGAGCACTTGTCATTTGTATTTTTATTATTTTAACAGATAACGTCTTCAATTTCATTTTATTTCATTTTTTTTAAGATGGTAAATATTTTGGTGTAAAAACTATTTTTTAACAAGTTCATAATACATCTGATATTTTATGCGCATCCTCAATTTACGTCCTCCAATGTTCCCACGTCGATTTCGTCAATGAACACAATTTGAAGTGATTTCAAGCTTGAGTAACTCAAAGAGGCACGTTATAGCAGCTACACGTTATTGTAAAGAAACAGCGACTCTAGCAAGGTAAGTAAGCTTAACTGTTTTTAATATTACTTGCCAAAATCATATTTTTAGAGAGGGGTTTGCTATGACGGTTACTGTTTTTCAATTGTCTTCCACCACCGGGGTACTTGGTTAGCAAGCTAACTGGTGTTAGCTCGTGCATGCATGTCCGCCAACTTTGAGCTTTGCAAAAAGGGTCATTTCCCAGATGAAAACCCCAAAAATGTTCACGCCATTCACCATTCATGTAGTACAATAGGGGGTACAATTTTTAAATAGATGCATGTGATTTTCAATGTTGCGGTGTATTTTGGTGATGCACTCAAAACGCATGTTTTTCAAGGTGACTACAAAGGGAGTAGCTCTAGGCTACTCTCAAAATCTTGTCGTTTGGTGGCCATCTTGGCAATGCACGCGGACATCTATTTCAGAATAGTACAACCAAATTTATTCACTATGTTCCAAGCATCCACAAACAGTATTCTTTGTGAGCAAACATGTGTATGTGACAGCTAAAATCCACCAGAAACCATGGCAGAGAGAGGGGGGACACCGATAGGATTGTTAGAACGAAGTCTAGAAACCATTCCTGCTGTTACTAGCACAAATTCTGTCCTATTTTATGTCTAGAGCAAGTAAGAGATTATTTGTAATGTTAATCCGACCGTTTTTCAGTCATGTTTGGCTCAGTAAAATAACTGTATGAGAAGGCAGAAAATAATTCAAAATAGTTGGCCAGGAAAAATGGGAGGGTTGACGCTTATGTTCAGGTATGTGCATTAGCGGTGTGCAAAAATATCGATACGGCGATATATCGCGATACTTTGTCTTCCGATTCAATATCAATACTCAAAATTTGAATAACGATATTTTTTCAAATAATAAATCATGTTTCAGACGGGTTGTAAATCCAGTACGACTTCCGCACCTCTGCTCCGTGAGGTGTCGCTGTGCCGCTCCCTCACTGCAAGGCACTCTTCATCTTCTCTTTTTTCCCCAGCGGTTGCAGTGAGGAAAAAAAACAAGCAAGCATGGCTGTTAACGTAAACCTAGAGACGCCGCCGAACTTTAAGGCAGATGTTTGGAGGCACTTTGGATTCCAAAGGAAAGGAGAAAAAAACAGTGAGCCAGACAAAGAGTACGCACTCTGCAAAACCTGTTTCGCTCCAATTAGATATTCAGGTAACACAACAAACTTGCGAACTTACTTAGCACGACACCACCCCGACATATTAGCTCAGCCGGAGCCACCGAAACCCGACCCGAAGCAAACTACACTGGACAGTGCCAAAGTCCTCCCGTCTACTTCACTGATGTGTGACTTACTGTAACTGTGAACTTAATTTTGTAATTTAAGGCCAAAGGCAAGAAGCTGCACTTTATCTTGCATTTTCAATTTTAGTGTGTGTGAGACACTGCATTTTATTTTGAGTATTTACTCAAAGTTCAGAAGAAACATGATTCACTGAGGTTTCAATTCAGTTTCAGTGTGTGGACACTGACCCACACTGCACTTTGTTTCATCATTGTGCTCAGGGAGACTAAGATGCACACTGCACTTTTCAATGTGTTTCAGACAGCGTGTTGTTCCTGCAAAATAAGCACAAGTTAAATGTTCTCAGGTATATGTTCTCAAGTTTACAAAGAACAAATTGATATTAGTGTTAGCACTGAAATGTATGTGCAGTCTGCAGTGCAAGTTTTAAGTTTTCATAAAACAATTTGATTCTGCTTGTTAAGCAGCACTGATGTGTCCATGCTTACAGAAAAGTTGAGAATACTAGCACAGAAATGGGAATTTTCTGTATGTTGTAGTGAAGCAACTCTTGGTTTTGCCAGCAGTGGAATAGAGACAAATATATGTCTGGCAAGAGTGTGTAGTTATGTATGTGAAATGTAATTTTACAGTGGTCAATAAATTCTGATTTTCTTCAGTGACACAGATATCGTGATGTGGTTGAAATTTCTTGCAATATATCGATTATCGCAGAATCGCTGTACCGTGATATTATCGTTATCGTGGGCAAAATATCGCCATAGTATCGTATCGTGAGGTATCTGGTGATACCCAGCCCTAATGTGCATGCATATGCACTTTTGCCTGCTAACGAGTTCTGGTTGTGTGTTTTTGCTATAGCCTTCCGCCTGGTACTTGTCCTGGGAGCAGATGAGTCCAGAATGGATATTTTTGACGATGCCACTCAGTCGTTATTGGAGGGTAAGTCACTAATAATGTTCATATTTTATGTAACCAAATTAGTAATTTTGCAATTCATCATCTGATTGTTTTTTTTTTTTAAACTAAAAGCCACAGTTGGAGCCCAAATGTGCTGATTAATAATTTCAATGAATTAATTAAATTAGTCAATACAGAATATTACCAACAATTAAATTATTGCATATAAGTAGCTGAATATTGTAAGTCCAGACTTTAATATTTTTACCCTTGATTTTATTTGGGGCAGGCATCTCTGTGAGTGGCTGATGATTATATTCACTGACTTTACAGTAATTACACTTACACGAAAAGGAGGCTTCATAGCACAGGCAACTAGATAAACCATTTACAAATGTGTTGGAGCACTGAGGCACAGACAAATGACACCTTGTTTATGTTGCTTGGTGCTGTAACTTGGCATTGCTTCACCTAAAGATATTTGTTTGTCATATACAGCTGCCAGTGTTGATGAAGAGACTTTGAAAGGCCTTAGCCGGGAGGACCTGAAGGATCTTTTTCCTGGTCCTGAAAATTTTCTTAGAAGGAAGAAACTTTGGGAATTCATCAATCAAAATGTAAACTACAGTATATCTATATATAATATATAGTATAATAAGTAATAATTATTAACATTAAATTGCACCATATTTGTTATTGTCCTAATGCATTTTTTACATCCTACATAATCTTAATAGTGTGAAAATACCATGGACCAAGATCAGGGATCCCAGCAGTAACTGAAAAAAATAGAGGAATGTAAGAAACTATCAGCAGGGGTCAAGGGCGCTGCAAGCCCCCGAAGCTGTTGAGATTTTAACATTTAAAGATGCTAGAGAACACATTTTTTACATAGATTTAACATAGAAAAGCAACAGAATTTAACAATAATGTGTATCTATTTGATGCCATATTTTGTAATCAATGACATAAGTGGCAAAAAAAAAAATGTTATTTATAAAAATTAGATGAAAATGTAGCTTTGAAGAATATACTTCTTCTAACCCGGACACTGTTCCGCTATCTCTTTTATGGACGATATCTTTTTTCCACGACATATTCAGGGCTGTGAAATTGTAAATAAGAAATCCGAGGAAAAGGGGGGGGGGGGGGGGGGTCTGGGGGGCACAGCATCATTAAGGTGTTATATGGTGTATTCTGAGCATTTCCTGCAAGTAAAAAATTGATCTCAACAAGTAAATATTTGACTAGTCTTGGTCTTCATTTTGCCATATAAAATACCTATCAACAGTTTTCTCTTTTAAAATGAAAGATCCATGTAAAATACCTTGAAATATCTAATAAGTGCCTCTGTATTTTATCTCTTAATCAAAATAAAAGTAAAAAAAAAATGTGTAAATAACAATTTAAAGAAATGTTAAAAGAAAACTTTGATAGGCCTTTCAAAATGACTTTGTGAAAAATCATGCTCAATATTTAAGTGAGAGATACCTGTTGTCTTCCAAATTACACTTAATTCTTGTATTATGCCCTGGCTTTTTCCAAGAATCTCTCACAATGTCTCTTGTCTACAGAGCAAAAGTTTAAAAAAAACTAATGTTTCTTATCTAATATATTATTTACATCTTTTCTTTTACTTCTGGCTCCTTCTATTCCTCTTTGCATCACTCCCAGCTATTTCTTTCAATTCATCTTTCAGTAAGGCTATTAGTTATTAGTTCTATAGTATTTGCATTCCTCTATTAAAGCTGTTTACAAAATGTTCATACAGTAGTCTGTCAAACAGCATCTAATGAAAGTCTTCTAATTTTCTTTTCTTTAATACCATCTCTTTCAGTTTTGCAAACTTGTTCTTTTTCATCTTTTCCTTCAGTCTGTCTGTGGGTTCTTTTCTAGCCCTCTTTGCATCTCTCTCAAACACCTCCTTAGCTTTCCTTTTTGATGGCATCTTAACTATGTCTGATCTTACACCCTGTAAGTACAAAATTCACGTACGCGGTGCCAGGTCACGCAATTTTTAGCTCTGTCATGCACTCCTGAGTCGCAGTCAAGACGTGTTCCACGCTCAGCTGGCATAAAACTCAGAGAGTCCGGCTGTATTGAGCCGCCGGTCTCGTGCAAGGCGATTAAAACCAACTAGACCCCCCCAATGCTTTTTAATGCAAAAATAGACGTTTTGTGAAGATGATATTTTTCACGACAGAATCCGCGGAAATTTCACAGCCCTGCATATTGAATTAAGTTCAACACATTAGAAACAAAAGCATGAATGGAGTTAAAACACATTTTCTAGCAAATGGGCGCAGCCATATTGTTTTCTTGTTCTATCGCGTACAGTCTCGCGGTATTTACATCAATTTAAATTCTGAATGTTCCCAAATGTCAACGAGAACAAACTAAGCTGACAAAAACATCGCTAAACAAGCAAACCAAATCAGAACGTATTCTGCTGGTCATTTTACTTAAACGAACATATTTTTAACGGATATACAAGAGATTTAAAAAAAAAAAAACACCACCACTTTGGCTAGAAAAATAGCGGAATTCCGCTAAATAGCGGACATCTGGGATCCCTGCAAGATGCAAGCACTTGCAGTGGAAGCAGGATTATGCCCTCATCAACCAGTTCTGTGCCACCATGCCTGCCTCAAACCTCCACCGCCATATCTGATGAGAAAACGATGAAAATGCCAGACCCTCCAGAGTATGTGGTGTACACCGACTCAGAGTTAGACCTGGTGCGTAGTCAGTACTTTGAATTGGTTCGCAACGGAAAGGAAAAGAGCTACAAGATGTCAAAGGAGCTATGTTGCAGACTTGTAAGGAACACGATCACGAGCATGGTTGCAATCCTGCGTGCTAGTCCCATGGGGAAAGAAGCAAGATACCCCTCCAAACTGGAAATGAGAGTCATGTCACAGAAGATCATTGAATATTACCCCATGTTACGTGATGCTGATGCAAATATGCCATATGTAAGTAATATATATTTTTTCTAAACCTTTCATTTTTCTTTATTTGCCTTCTATCTCTTTGGTAAGCTTAATGTCTAACTTTCTACTACTTTCTCTGACACTTGCCACGCCACAAGACTCATGAACAGTTCTAACCCACCGCCATCAGACTGCTGAACCGTATGCGTCACCTGTGTGAGCCCTATGTGTCACCCGTGTCGTGTGTGTGTGTGTGTGTGTGTGTGTGTGTGTGTACACATGGTTTGAATACTGCACTAGGTCTCTACCTGGATACTACTTTTTCTAGACTGTGCATTAGGACTCTGGCTTGTGGAAGTGGACTGTGTACTACTCTGTGCCACACCGCTCTGTCATATGATGACTCATCTAACATTCTTTCACCACAGCTGACCATCTACACAAAAATGTTCAAGCGACTCCAGAATATGAGATCCCCAAGAAAGAGGCAGGGCTCCGTTCCACAGAAAGGAGCAGCCAGGACTCTCTTCAGTGCAGACAACCAAGACATGGAGACGGATTTGACAGACACAAGCATCAGCTCGGCTGATACCGTAATTCTTGAGAGCAGTGATGACCTCAGTGAGGACAACTCCAGTGCAGGTGTGCAAATCTAAAAAATGTTTAGTCATGTCATGAAACTATAATGTTTTTGTTTTATTTGCTGTTTTTGTTCTGTGTATTTGTTGAACCTGAGTTCATGGCTAAGCATGCACTGTACTTATATATGCCAGTTTTGGGTTGCCATCATGCTTATAATTGTAGTTTAATTTTTCTCCCCTTATTTTTCAAAAAGCATCCCCACTACCTGCCCCCTCTGTGCCAAAGAAGGCAAAGAGTGGCGCCAAAACATCACCGCTGTCATCCATGTCTTCCTCAACCGCAACCGTGACTGTGATTGCTTCACCAAGCATGCCTGCAAAAGATGTTGACGGTAAGCCCTCCTCAGCACACTTCTCAGCCTGTCATCCTTGATAATAAAAGTTTCCCAAAAAATAACTACTTGTATTTTAACCACGTGTTATTTCCCCTGTGGTGTTGTTAAAATGTTTACATTGAAATGTCTTGGTCTCTGTTTATTGCCGTTTCAGTGGGCACCGACAGTCTGAAGATGCAGGCCAGGCACTACAAAACCTTGAGCAACATGTACAAGAAGCCGAATGCAAAACCTAATCAAAATGATGTCGCGCAAATGTTGGACCTTGAGTTTGAGGCCAGGCGGGCTTTCATTGATGCAGATGTTACAAGGGAAGAAGACCGACCTGCAAAAATCTTTGACGCATATCCATGCTTCAAAGATGTTCGAAATGTATGTTTGTTTGTTTTTCTTACCTGAACCTCAATTACTGTGTATTCGTCTGTGTTCTCAATACATTATTAACACAGTGTTTTACAATGCTGTTTTAGGCAATGGATGAGCTACGGCGCATAGTAGGTGGCACTAACAGCAGATACATCGAGGAAGTAAAAGGAAGATGGGCAGAATTCTGCACTAAGGTGCAGTTCTACGGTGTGTGGAAGAAAGTCCTGAAACCCCCTTTCCCTTTGGATGTCCGTAGTGGTAAGTTGCTCTTCCATATGTATATGTACGTGTACATGTATTAATATTTATACCATATTCTGACCATTCTGTTCATCTTTCTATTCTTTAGTGGATTTCACACTGGCCCTCTTCAATGCACTCCCAGCCCTCTTCCCCTCACCTGTTTTACCACCAAAGAAGGTTGCTAGCAGTGAGGCACTTATTCATATCCTGAAGGTGAGAAAATGTTCCCAGATTTATGCAAAACCATTCATTCACGAAACAACAAAAACGTACAACTTTGCATCAGCTTGTCGGATATTAATCCATACTACATTCCTACAGTTTAACACATTCCTCCCGGCCCTATTGTAAAGTAATTCATGTTTATTTCTTACAATCTGTATAAGTTTTTAAATGTGAATTTCATTGGAGGGCTCAAGCCATTGGTTGTGTGATACTTTACATTTTTGTTTTCTCACTCTCTGCACATTGTTCTTTTTTCTGTTCCAGTCAGGCGAAGACCCTGTCCTGTACCTGCAGAAGCGTCCTCTCTGCTCCCCAGTGCTGCTTTTTGATGGATCAACCACCATCGTGGCTGTTGGTAACGTACCTGTCACCACCCTCCCACAGGAAGATTTCTCAGAAGGGATGTTGGTGTTGATGGCGTACTACTACACTTTGCATTTAACATACCCTAAATGTGTTGCAACCCTCCTCTCCGTTTTTCAAACGGAGGTGATTGGCGACACCATCCACGATAAGGATGCCACTAGTGCATACAAGAAAGCAATGGCTGATTGGAAATCCTTTATTGAGAAGTAGTTGTATGTCAGTTGTCAAGTTTTGTGTATTCCACAAGTTTATTAGTGTTACTTGCTTAAGATCTACTGGGACCCATGTGAGTAATTTAAGTTGTTAGTCTGAAACAGATACCCCCAAGCGAGATTTGAGTGGCCAGATTCAGGCAGTGGCTGGGTCGCCTGGAAAATGCTTCTGCTCACTTATGTAACTCTAGGGACTGAGATCCCCAAGAAAGAGGCAGGGCTCCGTTCCACAGAAAGGAGCAGCCAGGACTCTCTTCAGTGCAGACAAACAAGACACGGAGACGGATTTGACAGACACAAGCATCAGCTCGGCTGATACCGTAATTCTTGAGAGCAGTGATGACCTCAGTGAGGACAACTCCAGTGCAGGTGTGCAAATCTAAAAAATGTTTAGTCATGTCATGAAACTATAATGTTTTTGTTTATTTATTGTTTTTGTTCTGTGTATTTGTTGAACAAATAAACAAAAACATCATAGGTCATCTCTGCTCTCAAGAATTATGGTATCGGCCGAGCTTAAATTCAATTAACTCCAGTGCAGGTGTGCAAATCTGCTTCTGCTCACTTATGTAACTCGGGAGTGGCTCAATTTCACCTGGGTGTCCCTTTAAGTTTTACGCAATCAAAGCCTGTATTTCAGGACACAATGTTTTTTGTGGAATGTGAAAAAATATTCAAATGTTTTGTGTTAACATGATTGAACAATGCTTTCAAGAATGCATGGCAACTCTGACATACTGAATGTTAATAAATGTTTAACATGTTTTCAAGTCATTCTGGTTGTTTTTCTGTAATGTGTATATTGAAAAATAAGGACAGGCTTGGGTTTTAAGGTTTAGTTTTAAAATGAAGTCAGCCTTGTTTCAAGATAAACATGCTTGGTTTAAGACAGCGTTAAGTCATTATCAACTAATACTATAATATTTTTCTGTACATTTAATATTATTCCTAACTAATATTGAGCTTAATTTGCTAAAAGAAAAAAATGTGATTGCTTATATTCAGTATTTTTAACTCATTTTGAGGTTGTAAAAAGTTACTTTTTTAAGAGATTTCATCTTAAAACCAGTATTTTACGCTTGTATTCAGTATATTACACGTATTATGAGGCTGTAAAATTTGACTTTTTAAGCAATTTCATCTAAAAACCAGCATTTTTTATGGTTGTATTTAGTATATTTCACTTCATTTAGGGCTATAAAAAGTTGAATTTCAAATAATTTAATCTTATAATCAACATATTTGTCTTATTTTAAGCCTTCCAAATACCTTTGTTAAATCTAGAAACAAGCATTCCTACAATCTTAATTTAAGAAATCTTGCCAAGTGAAATTATCTTGCTGCATGGACAGATTATTTCACTTGTTTTGAGTACCTTTTCCCTTAGTTTTAGTGTTTTTATCTTGTTTGTAGACCCCTATTTTTTGCAGTGTGGTATATCATCGTTTGTTAGCGTAGGCTCATTCATCAGTGAGTAATCCAATAAACAAAGGTTGTCAAGGTTCACTCCACCACCCCTCACACTTTGTCTAGCAGGAATGCAGTCAGGAGCAGAGCAAATGTTTGGAATATACAGTAGCTGTCAGTCAGGGCAGCAGATGGTGTACTCGAATACAGCCTCTGATGTGATCCATGGTGGATTTAATTGGAGCATCTTACAATTCCCAGAGCAACACAAGGATTATATACTCCAGTAGATAGGCAAGGTATTGAGTTCCAACTCAACAGCTCAGCATGTGAGTACACACGAGACATAATAGCCAGGAGCTTAGTCGAGCTGATGAACAGAGTCATATCCAATCAAGGTTAAAAAAAAGTTATTTGAAAAAAAGCCATGTAAAGTTTAAACACATTAGCCAGCAAGACACAAAACAAAATGGAAAAGCAGACCAAACAGACCAAAAGAAATTGGAAACTTACTCGTGGGATGCCGGGTTAGTTTGAGGTGTCAGGTGTAAGCTAGGGCTTGTGTAAAAGTTGTGACAGGTTTTGACTTGCCCACACATTCGTCCTTGGTTCGCCTCAAAATATCACTCAGGTCCATGTGCATTCATGCTCTGACCAAGCAGTGTGCACCACAGGGACAAGTACAAGGACTGTGCATCTGTATTAGAGGGCAATCACAGCATGCACATATAAGAACTCCACAAACTCAAACACTGGGTGAAGTTTCTGCACAGTACCTAGTGTCTGCCATTTCTGAGCCTTGAATTTCTGTGTTAACGCTCTGGTTTGACTTTGTTCTGTTTATTTGGACTCTGCCTTTTGCTAGACCTCTGACACTCTGTTTGTCCCTTGTATGGCCCTTGCCTGTAAAATTATTCTGCTTTTACCTGATGCTATTGTGTTGTTTGTCTGCCTGTAAATAAACCTTTCCTGTACTTCCATCTGTCTACTCCCATCATGACTGACAGAATACTTCACCAATTAATGTGATGTAACAGAAAGGAGCAGGCAAGCTGAACAATGCTGCACCACTGTCACAGTGCCGAAATCAGAATTGGTGTCATTCTTCCACTGGCTAGGGCTGGACATATACCTACACCCTACAACAGAGTGGAGTATCTTCCCAACGGATTTCTTCTGCATCTCCACATCCCTGCCAATGTCAGAGTCTAAGCCAGAGTACAAGCCCATGTCTAGACCTGAATCCATGTCTACGCCCATGCTTAAGCCTATGTCTATGCCTGAGACCATGCCAATGTCTGAATCTATGCTGGAGCCCATGCTTCAGCCCATGTCCATGCCTGAGCCCACACCCATGTCTAAGTCTTGAGCCAAGTTCTATGTCAGAGTCCATAACCACCCTCATGTCCATCTCTGAGTCCAAGCCAGAACCGAATCCCCTACCTGTGTCCACATTCTGTTTCAAGCCCCGACTGGAACCCAATCCTCCACGTAAGCCCATGTTCTGGTGCTATGTCTTTCCCAAGCAAGAGTGAGCCTCTGAGGAGAATTCATCCAGAGCCAGATCCCTATCCCTGGGACTGGCTGAGGAAGTTTATTAGCTCCCAAAGGGAGCTTTGTGGGGGCTTTAATGCATGCACACATTCAGGCTTGGTGCACCTCAAACGTTCACTAACATCCACTTGCATTTGTGCTCTGGGAAAGCAATGTGCACCAGAAGGACTAATCATGATGCACCTGTTCTGGATTAGAGAACAATCATGGCGGGTGCATATAAGGACTCCACAAACTCAAAGACTGGATGAAATATCCTGATGTTTCTGAACCTTGAATGTCTGTGTTAACTCTCTGGCTTGAATTTGTTCTGTTTATTTGGACTATGCCTTACACTATACTTCTGATACTCTGTTTGCACCTCGTATGACCCCGGCCTGGATAACAACTCTGCTTTTGCCTGATGCTATTGTGTTGTTTGGCTGCCTGAAAGTAATATCCTGCATTTACATCTGTCTTCCAACATCATCACTGACAGTGATTTGATTAAAAAGACGATAAAACAACATCACTTGGAACTTGAAAAGCAGAGGTCTCCAAGAGAAAGGGGTCGACATCCATGGGGGTGAAAAAAAAAAAATTCCAAAGAGCAGTGTCAGGCAAACATACCAGCATTCACTCACCCGGAACCTGAAATCACATTTAATGGATATTTATGGACTTTACTCTTTGTTCCAAATGACTAATATAAGGGATCAGTAAGAAGCCTTCACTTAGCCTCTTTCATGCTTTCACTCCTTCACTGGTGCAGAATGATACCAACTAATAAACCGCCAGAACAGAATCATTTCAATTACAAAGAAACAGTGGTCATAAAAATGAACCGTGTGAAAGCCATGTTTGTAACCTGTAATCCAGCTGGACCCGAAAGGGAAATTTGGTAAAGACAGATATAATTTAAAGTAAATCATAAATGTGATTCTAGAAGAGTTGTGACAGAAAATCAGATACAATTTCAGAATTGTTTGTGTCAGTGTTCATATGAATTCAAAATTAGGTACATGATATGGTTTATGAAAAGGTGATTTCATGTAAAACACAGAGAGAGAGAGAGAGAGAGAGAGAGCAGTGAGGTGTCAGTGAGATTTGCATGAACAGGACGGAATCGTTTCATTTCTCCCAGAATAGAGCAGAAACTTCACCAGATGTTCAACTTCCTTCAGTCAAACTCACTGAAGCACAAAACACAGCACTGAATCTACAGCTAATCACACTCTCTCATCACACTGATCATCACTATTAACTCCAATAAAAGAACAGACAACGTCCAAAATTCAGCTTTATTTCAGCACAAACTACAGGAAGAGCAACAGGACAGTGAAGAGAGGAAAGACAGAAATGTCAGCATTGTGTAGAATTGAAACTCTATTGTAGATGGATCATAAGCAGCTCCATGTTAAACTCTATGTTGGATCCACTAGCCTTCACACTGACTCTTTCTGAACGTGACTGGATGATTGACGTTGTTATGGGAGACCGTACAGCGGAACTCCTCCCCCTTTTCCCAGAGGTCTTTGCTGAGGGTCAGGGTGCTACTGCGGCTGTAACGGCTGTTCTTCTCTACTTCTGCGCTGCTCAGAACCCCGTTCTTCACCTCTGAGCCGTCCACTGTCCAGCTCACCAGCGCCCCCTGTGGAGAGTAGCCAGACAGCAGGCAGAGCAGCGAGGCCGATCCCTCAGACAGCTGCAGAGGGGACGGAGGGAGCAGAGACACGGAGGGAGACACTGTGGAACCCGCTGGAGAGGAGAAACACACAAACACATCATAGACACCTCATTCACACACAATTAGAAATGAGGATGAAATATTTCTGCAACTTTGTGGAACTGACTGATCTTACAGAGGAATTAAGTCGAATAAAGTCTGACTTCATGACTGAGTTTCATTCACTACTTTATTATGTGACATCAGTTTCAGTGCAGCAACAAAACAAACATGTTCCACTCTGTAATTTATCTGGGAAAATAATTTTAGAACAAGTTTTATTTCTTTATAGTTCAAACCTTCAGCACATTTAACTGCAGCAAATACAAATGTAGCTGATGACAGAAATATTCATCGTTTAACACAAACACACACAGCAGCTTTCATCTGGATTTTACATCAGCACACAGTCACTATATTTATTAAATGTTTATTATAGAGTAACTGCAGAGTTATTGCATGTTGAATTTATCGCAAGAGTGTAATTATTACATATTTAACATCAATAATTGTGTATTTATTGAATGTTTATGAACATTGATATGGGATCTGTTCTGATACTGAAATGTATTCCTCATCAGAGCAAAATAACACACAATAAAATCAATTACACAATTATAAACATCAACAATCTGTTCAGGTTAAGTTTATTACTGTAATTAGTAATGAACTAAATTAATTTTGCATTAAAAGAAGAAAACACACTTACTGTTCACGATGAGTTTGGAGCCTCCACCAAAAGTGTACCACAGTGATACATTCTAATGAAACCGTCGTACAAAAACCTCCATCACACTGCAGTACACACACACACACACACACACACACACACACTTTGCATTATCAGTCCATGCTTCAGTGCTCTGCGAGTGTTTATAGCCCTGTGACTTTAACACTTCATGACTGAGAGCTGCTGCTCAGCAACTTCACCCACAGCAACCATGACTTTGATCAGCGTCTTCATCTGCACACTGGCCCTCTGGACTCAAGGTGAGAGTTTAACATCAACTCACAGCCTCACACACTTCATTTCATACGAATTCTACACCACTTTAGAGCTTACAAACACAATCTATGTTTCTCTTCAGGATCCAGAGGTCAGGTGACTGTGACTCAGACTCCTTCAGTGCAAACTGTTGCTCCAGGAAACACAGTCACCATCAACTGTAGAACCAGTAGCAGTGTGGATGGTGGTTATTATCTCGCCTGGTACCTGCAGAAACCTGGAGAAGCTCCTAAACCCCTGATCTACTATGCTACTTACTTACAGTCAGGGACTCCAGCTCGTTTCAGCGGCAGTGGATCGAAGACTGACTTCACTCTGACCATCAGTGGAGTCCAGACTGAAGATGCAGGAGATTACTACTGTCAGAGTTATCATAGTAGCAATGTGTTCACACAGTGTTAGAGCGTCGTACAAAAACCTGGGTCAGTGAGAGTGCACAGAGAAGCACTGCTGCAGCTGGGAGCGACTGCAGGTGCTGAGGGGGAGGATGTGATACAGCACAATGACACACACTGTGGACGAGAGAAAACACACCACACTAACTCACTAATACACACACATCTGTGAGAGGAGTCCACCTTTCTCAGCTGTGGACAGACAAACAAAGTCCTGATCATTCTGATTCACTGCTTACTAATTATCTTTATCCCATTTTACACACTTAAGTATTTATTATAGTTATAATTTGTTGTATATATGATTTCCCAAAACAGTTATTTATTATTCATTTCAAGCACTATTATATAATTCATATTTATTATCACAAGTTTAATAAATTGAGCCATATTATCAACGTGAAACTGACATTTAAACATAAATTATATATTTTCTTCCCATCATAATCCATCACAGTTGACGTGTATTTCAGAATCCAGTAATGAAACACAAAGAAAGACAGGGAGCGACCTGAGAAAACAGAGAGAGCAGAAAAGTGCAGTGAGCAAGAGAAGGTTAAATCAGTGGAGTGAGGAGAGGAGGAGTGGAGCTGTAGAAAGCAGGAGAAGGAAAGAGGAATAACATCTCAGGATGATAGTGAGCGCATGGAATGTCCAAAACATCCTACAGAGGAGGGTCAAGGGCTGTGATAAATCTACACCTTGAACTAGTTTGAATAATTTCCGAGTCTGTGTCTTGTATTCTTCTCAAAGGAAAACGCTGGATTGTATCAAATATTTTGAAGATATTCTAACTACGGCTGAAACGTTTCCTCGAGTAACTCGAATAATTCGATTACTTAAAATGATCGATGCATATTTTTGCAGTGAGGCTTCGTTTATTTCCTATCAGCTCACTGTGTTTTGCACGGATGATTATTACTGTGGCACAACGAGCTGCTGTGGATACGTGACGTGAAGGAGACGTTGGACGTGATTTGACAGCACAGTTTGAAAATGGAGGAAGAGGGAGAAAACAGCAAGGGGCGAGGAGAAGAGTATGGGCAGAGAAAACGACAGAAAATGTCAATGTTTGGAATCATTTCAAGATAAAACAGAGCAAAAATGTGTGGAGTGTATCTATTGCAAAGCCAAACTAGCCAACCACAACAGCACATCGTCAATGCTACTGCACCTCCACACAAAGCATTCAGTCTGTGCATCCAGTCCACAGAGCAGATCCAAGACAAGCTAACGCAAATCATTATGATGTTCAGTAATTATGGATATGTGCAATGGCTAGTTAATCAATATAGTGACTTGTTGTTGTGTTCACACAGTGTTTATTGATGTGGAAAAGTCTTTAGTGAGGAGAAGTTAAAAATTAGATCATGATAACGTGACATTAGCTTAGCGGGTGCTTCATGAGCAGGGGCGATTTCTTAGAGACAACAAGGGAAGCCGAGCTTCCCCTAAAATTCTCTCCCCAAACTGCGGCGTCTACGACATTAAATTCTCATTAAAACAATAACTTGCATAACATAATATATGCCCAAGATTGTATTTATGTTCATAACTATCCTGTAACTTATTTGAGTGATGTCTGACAAACTTGCAGTTCGCTACGAGAATCACCTTTGCTGCCAGGCTGTAACCTTTCTTATTTCAATGGGCTCTATGGACTGGCAGCAGTGTTGCCAGATTGGGCGGTTTTAAGTGCATTTTGGCGGGTTTTGAATATATTTTGGGATGGAAAACGTCAGCAGTATCTGGCAACACTGACTGGCAGCCGGGTATCCGTTGCAGTCTACGAGACGGCTCTGAACAGCCAATTTCGGCTAGTTGTTATTGGTTAAAATCAACAAAATCGTCACTTCCAGGGAAGCCGGGCTTCTCTGGGACTTAACGAGACAGTGGGAGGGACAAGAAGCCGGGCTGATAAAGGATTATTGGAGGTAGTGTTTGAAAGACATGAGGAGGGCGGTACTTCAGCGAGGAACACGGAAGTATGATCAGTCAGTCCCTAGCGGATGTCGAGAAAGTGTAGTCGTGTGCCAAAGTGCTGTCCGAATTTCTTTTCATATAAACGGTTCTTCTCATTGATGTCGCTGTACATTACTCTGTAAATAAATGTAAATATTACTCATTGTGCTCTGTTAACTTTCATCCATTCTATCAGTTTGATCATTCATGAATTCACTCGTTTATTTCATTTGTAGTTCAATCTGGTTGTAGGCTAGCTTGAGCCTTATTGGGATCTGCAGTGCTAGCTGCTAACAGAAATTGGTGAAGTCTCTGGAAAGCACAACCAGCTGGTATGACAGGGTCACAGACCATTTTCTGGAAAAGGAGCGGAGGGCAGAATTTGTGTATAAATAGTGTTCATGTTCATGAATCTGAAGTGTGTATATTGTTCAGTAATGTTAAGAGAATGGTGGGCTCTGTGTTATAGGTTATACCTGGGTATGATATTCAAGGTTCTGTGTGTTGCATAGCCTACCTGGTTATGAATTTCCAGACTGTGTTGCAGAAGATGTTCAAGGATGTGTTGCACAGCTGGGTGTTGTGTTAAAGACTCTGTGTTGCATATCAGGGTATGATGTTCAAGGCTCTTCGTTGAATAGCCAGTGATTTTTGGATGTTTGATATTTTTGATTAAGGATATGAGGCACTAGCCTGGCAAGCCAGACTATAACATGAAATGTACAAGCAAAAATAGTTTCTGCCACTAGGTACACTGTAAAAAATGAACTCTGATTTTTGTGGAATTTTAGTAAATTTAATAAAGAAAAACTGTTAATTTCACAAAAAAATATCAATATACTCTATTTTGAACAAAAGTTGATTAAACTTACTTGAATAAAATAAAATTAGTCAGGGATTCATTTATTTAACTAAATTAACACATTTTAAAGAGGCTTGTCTACTTCATAGAAGCTGTATTGAATCGAGCTCATTTTTAAAGAGTAGGATGAAAATGCACTGCATTGCGTGTGAGGAATCATACTCATTTTTAAGAAGTAGAAGCTACTATTTCCGGTCTGTGCAGTTCACTTTCCGCCAAATCCATGCGCAGGCATTCGCTCTTTCTGAAGGAGACACGTTGGTGGCAGGTCGCACATTTAGCGAGACGTTTGGACGTCTGTTTTGCTTCTTGAATCTTCCGAGGTAAGTTGTAAGATACTTTTGGCATGATGTGTAACACGTAAACTGCTGTACTTTGCCTTCCAAGATATTAATGGCATTTTGGCTGGTAGGGGTGGATATTGATAAACGACTAGCTGTCGTGGTCGTCAGTTGATAAAGTTAGTGTGAGGAACAATGGCGTGATTTTACCGTTTACGTGTGTAATCATTTGATTTTCATAGAGGCAAGGGTCATGTCAGAAAAACGGAGTGATGTTTACTGGTGCTTCATTTTACACTGTCGTTTCGTTGTGAACTAGCTATGCTAGTCTAGGTGGACTAGCCACAGACACGTTTTAAAGCATGCTGGGTTTATTTAAAATGGTATAATAGTGTTGCAAAAACACAAATGGTGTGTGCTTTAAGAATATTGGATCCGCTAACTTGTATGGTAAATCAATAGTAGTTAGCAGACTAGTGCAATCCGGTGAGATGAGACGAGACTCATCGGTGAGTTCTCCGATGAGAACTTTAACTTGCTTCAACTACACACCAAGGCTCCTGGGTCTCTTCCAGAGCAAAGGAGGGGCCTTAGGGGAAAGACTCAAGGCTAATATGAGCCGTCTTTTTAAGGTAATGCATTTACTGATGCTAAAACCAATTGACTCATTGTTAGTCCAACATGCATCACAGTCATACTCATTTCTCCAAAACGTATGAGTTTATAAGTGTGATATATTCACTTGTAAACAAAGTAAACAAAGTTTTTGGAGATTCAACACAGGATGGAAAGGAATGTTGTGACAAATTGAGTATTCTGCTCTGAGTGTTTCAGTGGTCCTTATACAAAGAATTATGTGACTATCTTTGCAGGATCCCAACAACATTGACCTCAGGAGAGAAGTGGTCATCTTATCCCTGATTGACTACCTGGGAGAAGAAAAAAAGGCACTGATAAAAGAATACCACGTAAGTGACCTAACATACATTCACAAAGTTTATTACACATCCTCAGTTCGGAATACTTAAGTTTGCACTGGGTAATACCTTTTTTTCTATAGCACACCACCCAAGTAGATCCAGTTTTTCGAGCTCACACCTCTCACAGATACAGATAAATTGAAAAACAAACACAAAGCTTTGAAGGTGCAGTGTGTAATATTTTTAGTAGTTTATTTCCAGAATTAATGCCACCCATTCACAAATGCTACTGAAAAATGTTAATGTTTTATCACTTAGTCTCAAATCAATGACTTGAAGGTGAATGCAGCCACTGAACTAGTTCATTGAACCTATTTGAGACAGATCTGCGTTGAGCTCCTTTTTATTATCTGCACTCAACAGAATAACTAGTTAGAAATGCAAGTCCATCTACTGTGTTGTGGACCTGTTTGAGTTTTATCTGAGTTGCTCTGGGTTTTCTTTTCAGTAGAAGTATTGCACATCATATTGCTTAATTCTGAGAATAACACTTTGTTTTTGTTTGTTTGTTTGTTTGTTTGTTTGTAGTCAGAAGACCTGGCCCAAGAAGACCAGCAAGTGATGAAAATCTGTGTTGTCGCAGATGAGGTTGGCATTGTCCTGGAAGGTGTAAGGATGATGCGTGGCTTGGGAAACATAGCAAGTGCATGCTCTGCTCTTCTTGGCCTTACCTATGCTCTGAGGCTACATCCACACGACAACGGCAACGAGATGTTATTTAAAAATATATCGCGTCCAAATGGGCAACAATCAGTAAAATATCAGGTCCATATGGCAACGCAACGCTTGCTGAAAACGATGCAATACACATGCCACACCTCTAGGGGCGCTGTAAGACGGTCCCTTCGGAGACACCAGAACAATAGAAGAAGTAAGGATGCATATTAGCCACAAAGTCAGGAAAATCTGTTTGTAAAATTACATTATAATGACCAAATACAATGAAAAGTATTTTTCCAGTCTTACCTGTGAAAGGTAATCCCATGTGATCTCGTTTGGATGGCAAACCTGTTGGTACAGTTAAACGCAGCTAATCTTTATTCTCCGCTTTGACCTCTCCAAAATGGCGGCGAGGATGACCTATGATTCTACGCGGAAGGCGGTGTCTTTAATGGTCCGGAATAAATTGAATGCTAATTAAATAATGATTAATTTGCTCCTCTACGCCCTTTTTGAGGAATGTATTGTAGGACTTAAACCCACATCTGAAGAGGTGAGATCGCTCTTTTTTTCTCTATTTTTGCTGGCGGGATTGACTCTCTCTCTCTCTCTCACTTTGCACCATTACACAATAAATATTCACAGTGAAAATATTTTGTAAGTGCGTTTCATGAACCAAGTTATAGGATTTGTTGACAACTCGCATCGCAATGAGAAGCTCACTGGCACTACTGGTGTTAAGAATCAGACCATTTCATAAATGAATATTTTGCTGTAGAGCTGCAGTGTTTGTACAATTGCATGTTTTTGCTTCACTATTACTGTCACTATTCTGCTTCTTGCATTACTACTGTGAACTAACACTGAACATAATAATAATAATAATAATATCCAAGCTCGTGTGTCACTCTCACTAGTGCTCTGTAAGGCTTTTTCCTGGTGATATTCGTTACACTTCTACCCGGCAAAGCCCTCACAGTCATGTGGTTGTGACGTCATCGTAAACAAATCCGTTTTACTCATCCAGACGACTTCACAACGGCAACGTTGCCAGATCTTTCCACTCTGGAACCCGTTCTCAAAAAGATTGCGTTTTGGGCACCCAAAACGCCGGTGCCGTGTGGACGCCAGGCCTAAACGATAAGCAATTGTATCGGAGTCACCTGAATCCGTTGCCGTGTGGACAGGGCCTGAATCTGAGCTATCCCAAGGAACTTAAACATACGTTTGAGACCTTTCAAAAAATCTTTCTTGAAGTGGAGGAGGGGAAGCTTTCAGGGAAACTACATTCCCTGAAAAACAAACTGAAGTAATTGAAGAGTTCAAATGCAAAACCCTCTAAAAGCCATTACAAAATTTAAATAGCATTTTCTCATTCAGATTTATAGAAATTAAAACTTAATTTATACACTGTAAATGCAAATATTCAAATTAATTAGAAATGATTAGTGAATCAAACTTAGAAATCATCAACCTGTTGTCAACACTAATATTAAATAAATAACTGCTAATTTCAAGTTGGAGAACACGCTTAACTTAGTGTACTCCACTTCAGTTAAATTAGAAAATATAATTTATTGTCCCAGAGTCCTTTGGGCGTTGTGTTTAGACATGCGCAGACCTGCCCCATCTACGCGCGGTCTTTTCAGCACATGCACCAGGATTAACAAAAGTGGAACATGTTTCCAGAGCCTTAAATGATGTGTTGTTTAGCATTTAAAATAAATGTTAATTGCAAAGTAAATCCAATGTGTTCACCATTCATTTTGTTTGGGGGCTCATTACCTTGTATTGTGTGTGTGTGTTTTTTTTTTTTTATTAAATTACCATGTGTCCTATTGTCTTTTGCAAAACTCTTTGGTCAAGAAAATTAAAGTTAAATTGGCCTCAATATGAAGGATGAGTAAAACTAGAGAATTAAGCTTTCACAATTCATGAATATTAAGTTAAATTTATGAAAAAAGATATCTGAAAGCCATTGATTTGAGTACTGTAAACTTAAAATAAATAAGTTAATGTAATCAAAATTATATAAGATGAGTACTGCAAACTCACAATAAATAAGTTAACCCAATCTAATTCATCTAAATCAACATAAATGACTTTTTTTGAGGCAACGACTTTGCATATTTTTTTAAGTAAAGTCAACTTATTATATTTTACAGTGTAGAAGCACAGCATGTTTTTGGAATCCCACCAAAAAGGCACTTGGGGAGTTTTGCATCTGAAATCTTCAATTGTTTCAACAGCATATACATCAGCATGTTAGGGTTCAATCCAGCGAACCATGGCTAAATAAATTTGAGACTCATTTCCCTGTTTTTTGAATTTGATGCCAATATCCACATTTAAGCCATTTTACACTTCAGTGTAACTTCAGTTGTTCATTGTTGACGCTATGCTGCTTTCCTGCAACAAAACACTGATCACCGCCAGTAAACACACACACACACACACCATAACGTGTTTGGGGAATGTAAAAAATTAGAGACCAATTCTGTTTGAAAATTAGAGAAAAAACAGAATGATTTAACCCCCACCAGCAAAACAGAAATGCGCCCACACACACGATCAAGAGATGAAAGCGATGGGTAACGATGCTGATGAGTGTGGTGTGATAGAACATATTTGATCAATTTATGCCACAGGGAGAGAGCTGCACAACTCTGTACAACTTCTTTTTCAGTTCAGGTTTCAGTTTCAGCTTCAAAATGTCCCTGGTACTGTTAATGTTCTTACAAGACGAGGCCTTGGATTTTTTTTCCCCTTTTGTTTGGCATATTGGACCATAGGGGACCAGTGCTAAATAAATTGGTGACACATTTCCTTTTTTTCATACCTACCTACAAATGTGCCATTTTACACGGCTATGTACAACTTTTTTTTTCCAAGAACTTTTCACTTCAGTTTTCAGTTTCGCATTTAACCTGCTACTATTAAGACATTATTATTCTTACAAGCCAAGGCCTTGGCTAGGTTTTCTTCTGTCAGGCATATTGTAACTCTAGCGATCCAGTGCTAAATATATTGGTGACACATTTCCTTTTTTTTTTTTTAATTAATGAGAAGAAATGAGAAGAAATAAGAAAAATAAGATAAAATAAGAAATTCAGTTGGTCCATGTTAAGTTTGTTTCACAGTTAACCAGCTACCGTTTAGCTTTGATGGTACACCAAGCAAATGTTGGTTCTGTACAACTTCAATTTTAAAATAATGTTCAGTTGAACTTTCACTTGAAAGTAAAATAAAAGGCATAAAACGCATAACAGTGTGGTCTCCTTTCTTATGTTTATCTAGCAATTCTGATATTGAAATGAAACAAAATTAAGCAATATTAATTACATTACTGGGTAAGATACCTTAAATATAAAGTACATTTAAGCAAATACATAATAAAATTCTACCTACATATAAGTTGTTACACCTACTCATTGTTTTTAATCTAACTTACTTAAAAAAATTAAGAACTCATTTTTAGTGGGTAAATCTATTTGATCACTTTTTTAAAGTAAATTTACTTAAAATTCAAGAAAGTAATATCTACTCATTTATAATGCGTGTAAATAGCTGCCTCACTTTTTTTAAGTAGATTGGGTGATTCATTTTTTACAGTGTAGGGTTGTCTAGTTCACTATGCTAATGGGGCACACCTTTCTATGCTTTGATATCTGGCCTACAGGTTTTACGATGAATGCGTAAAATGGGCTTCCCCTGTTTTAAAAACCAGCAGCCGCCACTGTTCATGAGTAACAAGCTGATTTGCGCTTCTCGGAGACAAAACAGCGTTGTGTAACAAGCAAAGGCTCACCAGATACCCAATACATCTCATCTCATTATCTCTAGCCGCTTTATCCTGTTCTACAGGGTCGCAGGCAAGCTGGACCCTATCCCAGCTGAGTACGGGCAAAAGGCGGGGTACACCCTGGACAAGTTGCCAGGTCATCACAGGGCTGATACATAGACACAGACGACTATTCACACTCACACCTACAGTCAATTTAGAGTCACCAGTTAACATAACCTGCATGTCTTTGGACTGTGGGGGAAACTGGAGCACCCCCAAGCGGACACGGTGCTCGAACCCGGACCTTCTTGCTGTGAGGCGACAGCGCTAACCACTACACCACCGTGCCACCCGAGTAAGAGATATCAATAAGAATTATTTCATCTCTTTTTCAGTAAATCACAGCGTCGTACGGAAAGCTTTGTTCGGACACCTGCATCATGTTCAACTGAGTAAGCAGCCGAGTTCACAGACAGCGTTTGAACATGATTGTCACAGACATGCTCCCACTGTCCATGGTCGATGATGAGGGCTTCTGGAAGATGATTTCAATTTTCAATCCACAGTACACGCTTCCTTCAAGAAACTACTTCATGAAAATGATGGAGAAAAATATGAAGACATCACAGGCAAGTTGAAGAAGAGGCTTAAGGAGACTGACAGCATTGCACTCACAACTGACATTTGGACTAGCATTGCTACAGAGGCATCTCTGGGGGTGACGTGTCACTTTCTCAGGTGGGATTAGGAAATGGAGTCCTCCAGTCTGGCAACAATGACCCTTGAAGAGAGACACAGCTGCAAATATTGCACAGTGGATTGAGGACTGTATTGCCAAATTTGACATTTCACCAGAGAAAATCAAAGCTGTTGTTCACGACAACGGAACTAATGTTGTAGCAGCAGTGAAGATTTTGGCACAAAAGCATGGATGGGCATCAGTGCAATGTGCAGGTCACACCTTAAACTTGGTTGTGCAATGCGCTTTGAAGAACAACCAAGCTATCGCCAAGTGTGTGACTGCTGCAAGACAGCTGGTTGAACATTTTAAGAAGCGCGATCTGGCATGCACCAAGGTAAAGGACAAGCAGCACCAAATTGGAACACTGCAACATATGCTGGTGCAAGATGTAAGTACCCACTGGAATAGTACTTACCACATGCTATCCAGGCTGCTGGAACAAAGGTGACCAGTGACTGCTGCACTCTCGGACCCAGCAGTGACTCCGAGACGTAAACACTTTCTTGACCTCAAGCCTGAACAATGGAAGCTGATTGATGAGCTGAACCAGGCCCTTGAGCCATTTGAAGGCGCTGCAGTGTTTCTGAGTGGGCAACAATATGTTTCCCTCTCTGCACTTCCACAGCTAGTGCAAAGCCTTAAGAAGTCCACACAGAGTTCAGCTTTTCAGACTCTACCAGTAATGCCATACCAGGCTCATGTGGCAGAACAAATCACATCCAGATGGCAAGGACTAACTGTGTTTCATCCTGACTCTCCAAACACCTTCTTAATTACTGCTGTTCTCGATCCCAGGTTTAAAAAACTCAAGTTCCTCTCTGCAGATGATGCATTCAAGGTCAAAAGCACAGTACAAACCATGGCACTTGCTATCAAAAAGGAAGGGAGGTGTGAAAATGGAGCCAACAGCACTGCACAAGACAACCCAGTAAAGCATGCCAATGGTGCACCATCATTCCTCGACAGCATACTGGGATCATCAGACTCCACCAGCACCAGTAATGAAGAAGATGAGGAGCAGCAGATAAACCAAACATTGCAGAAGGAGGTCTTGATGTATTTTGGAGATCATCCCCTGTCCAAGAAGGAGAATCCGCTGTCATGGTGGAAAACAAATGCAGCACGCTTTCCAACTCTGGCACAGCTGGCAAAGTCTTTGCTGTGTATTCCAGCAACATCCACACCATCAGCGCGCCTGTTTTCTGCAGCAGGAGGTCTTGCATTGCATTGAAGTGCAGGGCGCCTCAGTTCTGAGCATGTTGATACGCTCACTTTTCTTCATTGCAACCACATGATCCTTTAAAGACTTGCACACATACAGTTTTAGTACGTGTGTGTGTGTGTGTGTACACACCAGTATGTAGAGAGACTTTAAAGGAGGGGTATTCTCTTGAATATTACATGTTGGTTCTAAAAAGGAAACCATTTGTTGATTTTAAGTTCCCTGTCTTATTTTCTCTTGTATATTTGCTATAACTCTTTAATAAATCAAAAGTATTTCTTATCCGATTACTCGATGGACAAATCCCCACAAAAATATAGTAATAGATGGCGCTTCAATACTTCCCTCTTGCAAGACCCCAAATTTAACAGTTTTATTAGGAGAGAGTGGGCATGCTTTCTAGAAATGAATGATTCCTCTGGATCATCTCCTTCCCTTCTGTGGGAAACAGGAAAGGCAGTGCTTAGAGGAAGAATAATCTTATTTTCAGTGTACAAACAAAAGAAAGAAAAGAACTGGAAGTAGAACTAAATAACAAAATGAAACAATTGGAAGAGATCGACGCAAGTAACCCAACAGAAGAAACGCAGATTGAACTCAGGAAATGTAAATTCAAAGTCAATGAAATACTTAATAGACAAACTCAATTTATGATCCATCGTTTAAGGCAAGAAAATTTCCACTATAGCAATAAATCAGGGAAATACTTAGCAAATCAAATCAGACGGAACATAGAAAAAGCGACAATCCCAGTCATAAAGAACTCAGCAGGGAAGCTAACCAGCTTACCTCAAGAAATAAATCAGGTTTTCTACAATTTTTACAATGAACTATACTCTTCAAAAATACACCCCAACCAGGACGCCATTGACTCATTTCTTAACAGCATCAACTTACCACAACTTAATGAAAACCAAACAAATAAACTAGAGTCACCTCTAACTCAACAAGAACTGTTCAAGGCTCTTAAACGTATGCCTAATAACAAAGCACCAGGTCCGGATGGCTTCCCTGCTGAGTTCTACAAACAATTTTGGTCCATTTTGGCTACACTTTTTATCAGGATGATCAATGAATCAAAACAAAAGAAAAGACTTCCAGCTAGTATCACCACAGCTTCAATTTCACTTCTCCTTAAGCCCAATAAGAATCCAACAATGCCATCCAGCTACTGGCCAATCTCCCTCCTCAATGCTGACAATAAAATAATCACCAAAACGTTAGCGCACAGATTAGAAGAGGTCTCCCCATCCATTATCCACCCAGATCAGACTAGCTTCATTAAAGGCAGAATTTCTTCCTCCAAAAACCGCAAATTGTTTAACATAATGTACCACTCCTCAACTATACAAGAAAAAACATTATAGCAACTCTTGATACGGAAAAAGCTTTTGATAGGGTCAACTGGAATTTCCTGTTTTCCACATTAGGGCAGTTTGGTTTCGGGGAATCGTTCATTTATTGGATTAATATTCTGTACACTTCACCCTCAGCCACAGTGATCACCAATGGACTAACATCACACAGTTTCACTCTGCACTGGGGAACTAGACAGGGATGCCCACTTTCCCCTTTATTATTTACCATCTTCATTGAACCTCTAGCTGCTGCCATCCATCAGAAACCCCACATTAAGGGAGTTCAGACTCTAAATACGCATCGTAAAATCAGCCTCTATGCCGACGACATCCGACTTGATTCAATAAACGTAGTATACGGGCGTATACATAAAGTTATATTGATTCTTTAAAAAAACTTCAATATTTATTTAGAGCTATAATCAATTCCCACGATGATAAAAGAACGCATAACATTTACAAACGTACTGTACACCACAGACAGCCAGTAAAGAGTCTTATGAAATCACGCGTTATCTTGTGGTAGCGAGACTTCGTTCCACATTTGATCATGCGCATACCGCATTGCGAGAATCCCGCCAACCATGAAGTCATAGACACAAACATAGACGCCGCCTTCTGCGTAGAATCATACGTCATCCTCACCGCCATATTGGATGTGGCAAAGTGGAGATTCTTCAGCCGTCTCTGGTATAGAGTCTAGACAGTAACCGAGAATAAAGATGCCTCATTCATGTGCTGCGTTTAATTGTACCAACAGGTTTACCGTCCAAACGAGATCACATGGGATTACCTTTCACAGGTGAGACTGGAAAAATACTTTTCATTGTATTTGGTCATTATAACGTAATTTTACGAACAGATTTTCCTGACTTTGTGGCTAATATGAAGTCTCGCGCATAATAGCTGCTCGGTGAAACCTGTCTCCAAACAACGAAGTATTTCCTTCGTAACTACGCTGATAACACTTTGTGTTTTTGTCAAACATTGGAGCTTTGTATTCATTCTGAAGGTCTATTGTTATTAATATTGAATAAAAAGTAACTGGGATATATCATTGTTAATTATCATTCAAATTTTAGGTAAATTATTTTAATTTGCATCTTATACGGATTTTATAAGGGAAATACGGATTTTGGAGGTTGGTTATACAGGTTTGATTGACCAAAGGTTGACATGTATGAGCTGGGATGTGACAGCCCATTCATCACCTATCCCACTATGTACTAATTACATCACATATTTAAGGATAAAGGTTTCCCCCAGGCTGTCAGACATATTTAGTGTAAATTTTACCCCCCTGCTCAATTCAATAGATGATGATCTCCAGCGATGGATGAACCTTCCACTATCCATCATGGGCAGGATATCAGTCGTCAAAATGTCAATATTACCCAAAATAAATGATTTATTCTCAATGATTCCGACACAGCCCCCCCGGTTTAAATCACTAGACTCAACAATTATTAAATTCTACTGGAAAAATAAGACACCAAGAGTCAAACTGACCACTCAACAAAAACCTAAAATACTCAGAGGACTAGAGGCTCCACACTTCCAACATTATGCCCTGGCCAACCAGCTTCATTACATATACAAATGGTTACATCCCACCCCCTCAGACAACACCTGGTTAGACATAGAACAAACCATTTGCAAGGATATTCAGATCTCAGACCTTCCTTTCTATAGTCAGTCAGTTAAAACCATCCATCCTTCAAAGCGCTAACAATATCATCTAGTCTGACAGCTTGGTGGAAATTCTATCACATCACTGATTCACCTGTAGCACCGTCAAATCGCACCCCGATTTGGAATAACCCCGATTTCACTGTCAACAACAACAAAAAAAACCACTCAATTTTCTCACATGGATAGGCAAAGGCATCGCTCAACTTCATCACATCATTTGTAGGTTGAATTGGGATTAATTAAATTATAAATTATGTGATAATTGATAATTAAATTAATCAATTTATAAATAAAGATCAGTCTCATAAAATCTTAAATTATTAATCTTAATACTCACCGTGAATGGTTACACTCAAGATTAATGGTAGCTCTGTATTAGATGGGAAACCCAGTTGTATACAAAAGCTAAATTCTGAAGGAAAAAGGAGTTCTAAATAGTTGACCTTGTGAATAAACAACAGGAACAAGTAAAATGCAATTAATTTTAATTAGCTTTTATTTGTCTACTACTCACTAATAATAATAAACTCAAAATACATTCAATGTCAGCAAAGGTAATAACAAGACAAAACAATGGAACAATTACACCTGGACTATAAATTTGAGGGAAAGAGAGAGAGAAAGAGATAGAAGAAAAAAGAAAAGAATCCCTTGTGTGCGTGTGTGTGGAGGTGGGTGTGTGTGTGTGTGTGACCTAGCTTGTCGTTAGCTAAAACAAAGGAATGTTAGCTAAAACAAAGGAATGTTAGCTAAATAGAACAAAGGATTAGCTCTGTGGCTAATGTGTGCTTTGTGTAGGTATCTGTGGGCAGATGCTAATGACTAGCCACTCTGGCAATGCTTAAACAAAATGGCGGTCAGTGCCTAGGTGTCGTATCACAGGTAACTCAATGAGGAAGGTATCAAAATGGCGTCGGAAAGATGGCGCCTGCAGGCCTAGTCGAGAACACAAGCCTACCAGCTAGCGTATCACCCTGAGGTAGCTAGCAATAAGTTGCTAAGGAGAATCTGACCACGCTACAGCTGGATCCAAACACTGCACTTAACAATTTCCAACAGACTATCTAGGCAAAGAACTCAACGCGAGAGAGAGAGAGAGTGTGAGAGAGTGTGTATATGTGTTGGATGGAGAGAACTAGGCCTTGTAGCGGTCTAGCCTCGGAGCTTAAAATAACAAACTTGTCGCTGCGCTGCTAATCAGATAGGGAAGCTAGCAATGGAGTTAAGGAAAGATATCATGCAAGATACCCTGTCTAACAAGTTCAAAGAAAAAAAACAGAACCAAAACAAACAATAAAAACAAACAAACAAACAATAAAAACAAACAAACACCTTCCGTGTCTGAGCGGGTATGCTAAATAGCTCAAAGCTTAAACATGACCCTAACAACCATCTGAATAAGCTACAAATTAAAAATTTGCCCAAGTGCCTACTCAATGCGATGGAAGTTCTTTCTCCGATGTCCGCGCTGAGGGTCGCAGTCCGAGGAGAGGAGGTTAGCGGCGCGTTGCGTCCAACCGCGGCTAACGAAGCAGGGAGATGAAAGCCTAGCTGGCCCACGGTGCTTCAGGAGAAACCTCCGGTGATGCGTCGACGAGAAAAAGGCTGAGAGGAGCGAAGCTGTCCGCAAATGCCTCTTAGCGTGGAAAACTACTTAACTGTAGTTAAACTTTGCAAAGGTTTAGAATCGAAACCACTATATCGCTGAAACTTAGCGGGTCGTTCAAAAGTTCGGCCGAAACTAATTTGAACAGGCTGTTCTCAGACAATAGCGGTTAGTCTCAACACTGTAGCTTGCGTGCCTACAGTCCGTCCGACCACTCCAGTAGTCAGAACATGAGAGAGCGAATCGAGGCGCTCTCGATACAGTTAAAGCAGTTCCACTTCACGTCACATCCGGGTGGAGCGCGCAAGGAAATTGTGGGATCGTTATAGGGGGCGCTGGCGAGTTACCAACATTCCCCCCTTGGCCATAGGCGCTGAAAGGAGTGATACCCTATGGGCACATGGTGTTTAGTCTGCGACCCACGGTCCCTAGTAATCCACAATGAGGTAGTTCCACAATGAGGTAGTTCCACAATGAGGTAGTTCCAAGGGTCCTTTCTGTGAAAAGTCTTTCAGACACAGTTCAACAGTTCAATTCATTTCATACAGTCCATAAGATGCATAGGCACTTGGGCATGAAAGCATAGGCACTTGGACATGAAAACAATTACACTATGGCTACTTAACTACCTTCTACATACAATATTTCACACAGCAAACAAAAATAATCAAAACTCCATAAAGGAAAATGGAAAAGAGGGGTTAGTTAGCGTGTTAGCAAGCCTACTCTTCAAGAAAGTTAGTGGAGGCCTTAGGCCTGATGGAGAATCGGACAATGCCACGATCTAATTTCTCAGGTGCGTAGATCATTTTGTCCAGTTTGCGGTGTAGTGTCAGTATGTACCTATGTAGAGTGATGGCTATGAAGACTGTGATAACCCAACCGCTAGCTAGAAATCCCAGCGCAATTCGGCTTATTAAAGATCCTTGATCGGAAGAAGGGTTTGCGCGGTTATTCAAGAAAGTGGTAGCGATGCCAGTGGGCTTAAGATCGAATTGCACGGTTTTGGTCCCTTCCAGCAGTAGTTGTGCTTGGAGGGTGGAGTTTATCTCAAGTTCGTGACCTGGGAAGGCATCGGGCATTTCTATCTCGGTCTCATACTGGTCAGCGCTAAGGTGATGGAGGGTGATGTCACCCACGTGAACAGTGGCTCCAAGTGGGACACTTAGGAGAGAGGTTTCGTTAGGTATCTTCATTCTAGTGGCAGTGTTATGTTGATCATATGATACCAGAATCTCAGTTTGGGGAGTGTTGATTAGCCACCGATTACCAGCTCTTTCTACTCTAGTTCCTATTCCTTCATCTTTAATAGACAATTTGCCTGCACACTTCTGCTCGGGGACTTTTGTCAATCCACAGAGACGGTCTGTGGTGTCTCGGATAAAGGGATTGCTGGGGCAGACCCAGTGGATATCTTTGGTAGAGGTGCACATGTCTAAATTAGGGACGAGGTAGATAGAGGGGTTGTCATCGTGATAGGCTATGGTGGAAGGTGTCTGCAAACGTACGTGTACGTCGTTGTTCCAGAAACCTACATTAAGGACAGATTTGATTCTGTATATGTTTTGCCGTTCAATAACGGGGAGATTGAGGATGAAGCCTATTTCTAGGTTTTGAGGGTTCACAAAAATGGGGATAGCACTGCCAAGACTATAAGCCAGATGAATCTGTGATGAGTAAACGTTAGTCGTGGTAGTAGATCGGAGTATGCTGTCAACCATGCTGAGGGGTATCAAATATGGTGGGATTTTACCTCCACTCAGGGTGCTGAGAGAGCTACTTACTTCTCTCATCAGGTCCTGCATTAGGTCTCGGATTACTCGGACGTACTTGACCTCGCTTCTCATGATTGTCGCTAGCCTGTCTACGGCATGTACGGTGTTCTTGATTAATGTAGAATGCATGTTAACGGTTAGTATGGTTCCCTGCAGGGTTTTGCCTAGGCCCTGCAGCTCCTCCTGTTGAGTTAGTAGTCTACCCTGGATTTCTGGCATTTCTTCCTTAAGAATGTTCATTTCTCGTTTGACCGCGGTTAGGCTAACGGTGTTAACGGCAGAGAGGCCCATTGAGAACAGAGAGCCAATGGCGGATGCAGCAGTAAGTAGTCCTCCGAGGAACCGTTTAGGGCGTGTTTTGCCGCTGAGTTCCTCCTCAGTGACTATGAACTTCTGTAACTGTTCGAGCATGTGAACTGTGGTACGCTTGGCGTGTTCGATGTTGGACCCAATCTCGGAGTCAGGCCCGGTTTCGAGGTTTGTTTGTGTGGGCGATCTAAAATGCTTACGGTACACGTCCCAAGGATCGAGGCGGGTGTACACGCGCTGGGTATGGACGCGGCAATTGGTGAGGAGCAGTCCTGGGGCATCTTGGAGAACAATGCCACTCGGCGGACCTGGTTCCACTATGTTACCGGCCAATGTGGTCTGCAGGACTAGGAAGATGCCGAGGATCCAGAGAGGGGCCATTCTGCAACATACAGGAGTTTGTTATTCCGATTTGAGTGGTAACGAGGGTGGTTACTTATAGATGCACGCTTATGGATTGAGAGGCATGCAACTAAGTTGGGCAGGCTATAACTTATTGTTTGTCCACCCCCCTATGGAGTGTGGACTGCTCAAAAAGCTTTATTTGGTTGCTATGGACCCATCTATACGAAGGCGCCTGGCTGGGCTTCGAAGTTTTGATGCGGTAGGCGACGGGGGACAGTTTACCGACGATTTCGAAAGGGCCGGACCAACGGGGTAAGAATTTTCTGGCTACTCCTACCGGTTTGGTGAAATTGAAGTATAGGACTCTGTCGCCTACTTCGTACTCACGGTGTGTCGCCTTTCTGTCGTAGTAAGCTTTCTGTCCTTTCGCACTCTTTTCGAGGTGTTCCTGGGCCCACGCAAACGTGGCCTGCAAGTGGCGTTGCAAGTCGGTGACGTACTGGTGTGCGGTGTACGCAGTGGCAACGCTTAGGTCCTCTGGTCGGTAGAGGAGGTGTAAGGGAAGAACCATTTCACGGCCAGTCATCATTTCGAACGGGGTGACTCCGGTGGTGCGGTGAGGAGTGGACCGAATGGCCATCAGCACCAGAGGGAGTTTGATGTCCCAATCTTTGCCATGGTGACTCACATACTTGCGAAGCATGCTCACGATGGTTTGGTTGGCGCGTTCGACCTGACCGGAAGACTGAGGATGATACGCGATGTGGAATTTTGCCTCGACTCCGAGCATCTCCCACAACACTCTCATGACCTCTGCGGTGAAATGAGTACCTCGGTCGGAATCAATGGATAGGGGCAAGCCCCAACGGCTGAACACATGGTTCATAAGAAGGAGAGCGGTGGTCTCTGCGGTTTCGTTTGGGGCGGGCAAGCATTCCACCCACTTCGTGAACGCGCAAGTGACGGTCAGGAGGTACTTATTACCTCGAGCTGATTTCGGCACCGGTCCGACCCAGTCTATCTGGAGATTAGACCAGGGGAATGAGATGCCTTTGCTTTGCAGTGGGGCGCGGTTCAACGGTTGGGCTGGTCGGAATTGGCAGCAAATCAAGCACCCTTTAACATACTCGGTAACGTCCTGAATCATGAAGGGCCAATAGACAATCTGTTGGAGTGTCTGGTAGGTCGCCTGAGCGTTCCTATGGCCCCCGCACGGGCTGTCGTGAGCGTACTGCAACATGACCCCCCTATGATCTGTGGGCACGACCCACCGGGGAGGTCCCTGGTTGCGTGGTGTGTACACCAGGAGTCCTTTCTCGAGTTTTAAGCCGTTTTTGAGATTGTGAAGGTGGTTTAAGTCTCGGGACTGTTGCAACTCTTGTGGGGAAATTGGGGACGCCACGGGGTCCGCAAGGAACTTACGGATTTGGTGGATCACGGGATCCCTTTCCTGCATAGACACCAGGTCGGCGTCCTGGGGCAGTCGGCCGAGTTGCACGGTTCCTGCTTGGGGTACTGCGTCAGTTTGACCTGCTCTAGCCTGTCGGCGAGTAATCGCGGTTACGTTATGGCGTGGCGTCTCGGGAAGCCATGACGGCTGGAATTCCCAAAGGGGGCCGTCCACGGCTCCCGCTTTGGCGAGGCCATCTGCCTCATCGTTACCGACTTTGTCAGGTCCTGGGACTTGAGAATGTCCCTTCACCTTCTTCCAATAGACGCACATTCCCTGTTCGGTTACGAGTCGATCGCATGCTAGGAAGAGTTCGGAGTGTTTCACTTCCTTGCCCCTTGCGTTTTTCATGTCCCGCACCTTCCACGAGGGAAAGTGTGAGACGAAGCTATGCCTGGCATAATTTGAATCAGAGCAGAGGACTAACCGCTTGATGTTCTCACGGGCAGCTTGTTGCAGGACGATGAGCACGGCTGCTACCTCCGCATATTGGCTAGTCTTAGCCCCGAGTCGATGTTGGTATTTCCCTTGTATAGGGCCGTTCGCCCATACGATACCGACACCGGCTTGGACTTTGCGTTCATGATGGAATGAGCATCCATCTATGTAAGCGGTGGGGAGGTCTTTGCAGACGTTCTCGTCATAGTAGTGGTGGTCGGAGGGGAGAGCAGGTACGGTTGTTAGTTCGGTTTGATCCGGACTATTCTCGCAGTCGCAATGCTGGCATTCCGCCAGGCCTCGGCCAAGCGCCATCTTGTGGTTCTGGGCGTACTTCACCTCGACGTCGTAGCCCTGTAGTGCCATCATCCAAGCTGCGATGCGACTGTTCGAAACTCTTCCCTCTCTCAGCCTCTGGCTGTTCAAGAACGAGACCGGTTGATGATTGGTCTCTATCACCGCCTTCTGGCCACCAATGTAACTGCGAAAGTGTTCAACGGCCCAGACCGTGGCCAGCAGGGCTTTTTCGCAGTCTGAAAATTTAAACTCCACAGCACTGAGGGGCCGACTGGCGTATGCTACGACACGGCGATCTTTGTCATGCTGCTGTGACAGTGCAGCGCTCAGGCAGTGGGTGGAGAAACTAGCCTCCAAGAAGAACGGTTTGTCTTTGTCGGGATACGCGAGGCAGGGAGCGGAGCAGAGCTTCTGCCTCATGCTCTTGAACGCGAGTTCTTGAGGGTCACTCCACTGGAAGGGTTTATCCTTCCGGAGGAGCTCGGTGAGCGGTCGTGCTATGTCCGCGTAGTCCTCAATGAACTGTCGGGAGTAGTTGCAGACCCCTAAGAAGCTCCTGAGTTCGGGTACGTTGGATGGGGCTTTGATGTCTTGGATAGCCCGCACCCTCCCTGACTGGGGTTCAATGCCATCTGGCCCGACGCACAGTCCAACGTATTCAACTTTGGTGCGACACCACTGCCCTTTGGTGACAGAGAGCTTCGCTCCTGCTCTGGACAGCTGAGACAGAACATGGCGTATCTCTTCGAGGTGTGCATCAAAAGTCTGTGACCTAATGAGGATGTCATCGACATAGATCAAGTTGCCACGAGCTGCGGCATCGCTCATTGCCTTATGCAAGAAGATGTTGAATTCAGCGGGGGAGTTCGCGTAGCCGAACGGACATCGGTTGAAAGTTAGCTGGCGGTTCCCAAAGGAAAAGGCCAGCTTGTGCTGGTCAGCTGGATCCACGCGCATGGTCCAGAATCCACTCGCCACGTCGGCGGTGGAGAAGAACTTTGCACCCTTCACCTTGGCAAGTTCTTGATCCAGATGGATCATGGGCCATCTTGACAAGGGCACTTGCTTGTTCAGCTGCCTATAGTCAATGGTGAGACGCCACTTGCCGTTCGGTTTCAGCACCGGCCACAAGGGGGAGTTGTAAGTCGAGTTACACTCACGAATGATCTGCTTTTCCAGCAGAGTGTCCAGTGTTTCTTGTATTGAGTCGTATGCGGCTAACGGGATTTTGTATTGCCGCACGAACGTCGGTGGAGCGTTCGGATCTGTTGGGATTCGGACGGTGTGGATGTCCGTGACTCCGCAGTCATTGGAATCTTGCGCCCAGATCGCCTTGAAGTTGTAGAACAGTTCACGGAGCTGTCGTCTCTGGGCGTCCGTGGTCAGGCTGTCAGCTTTCACCAGCTGTTGTTGAACTTCTCGTTCAAAGCCTGGGTACGGTTCACCTAGAGCTGAATCAACGACCTCAGTTGCAGGGGTGTCGTTGCTCGATTGCGTGGCAAGAGCATACACCAGCATGTGTTTCGGGGTGTCAGTTCTGGTCATGACTATGCGCTCGTCGCGAAGCATGTCGTGAGGTTCGACGTGGATCATGTGGAAAGGAAGAGTGATCCAGGGAGGTTCCACTGGATCGGAGTGAGTGTCCGGCGTTGGCAGCTCACCGATGACTGGAATGGTGAGTTCAAAGTCATGGAATGCCTGGTCTATCAGAAGGCCTAAAGGCCGACGGGCGGGGATCGTGATGGCGTCCCGCGTGGAGTTTTGAACCAGGAGGTAAGCGGAACGATGACTCACTTCAAGCAGCGGAGTCCCACACACGGCTAAATCGAGCTCCATGAAGAATCTGAGAGGCTGGAAGAACGCCTGGGGGCTACGAAACTGTTGGTCTTTCATGATGACCAGCTTAAGAGGGGAACCAGCAGTCCTAGCGGGAATGACAATGTCAAATTCGCTAGTGACATGGCAGGCTTGGGGAATCGTTTGTCCTGACCGCATTTGTTCCGGGTCAGCTTGGAACGGGTGCTTAGCAGCGTCGGCTTGGGTCCAGATGACCCGGTTGACTAGGTCCAGTTGGGCTCCCAGTCTGACCAAGATGTCTGCCCCAATGACCAGTGGGTCAGGAAGTCCGGGGACGACACTCAAGAAATGAAGGAATTCTCTCTGACCGATGGCGAGCGACACGGCGCAGACGCCTGTGGCTTTGATGGGGCTCTGGGGTTGTTCGGCTGACAGTAGCCGGTGGCTCTTCTGCACAAAGACAGGGGAAGGAGTGCTCTGACGCACTATGTCGAACCACGTTTGGCTGATGGCTGACTTCTCTGACCAAAGCGCTAACCTGACGCCAGGTGCCGTGACGCCGTTGACAGCAATGTTGCCAGATATCCAGGGGTAGTACCTGGTTGGGGCAGATTCGCCAAGAAAGCAAAGGAAAGACGGGTGGCCATCAAGCGCGTTGCGGTTGAGAAGAGTGTTGGTTGAGTTTGGTGCGTCTTGACTCGGCTCAGGGGGGAGCGGAGTGGTCTCGAGGTTCTCGGGGACCTGCCCTGACTCAGCTATCGGTGGAGTAGCCTCCACGCTAACTTCATCGCAACAGGCTCGATCGTGACGACGAGGATCTGGGGTCTGTGGGGACGCGACCTGGGCCCACAGTTGCCCACGACGACAGTCAATGAGGGGCGCTAGCCTATCTAGTAGGTCTTGGCCAATGAGGAACGGTTCTACACCGACAGAGCAGATGTAAGTGGGGTGAGTGATGGACATGCCCTGGAAGGTGAGTTCTAACCATGCAATGGTTGTTACTGGGGCTTGATTCTGGGTGAAGCTAACCAAGTTGACGTCACAACGTTCGGTTCTGATGGGTCTACCTTGCGCGCGCCGCGCATCAGAAACCTCTGCAAAGACTTTGGAACACATCAGGGTGATTTCTGACCCGGTATCCAAGAGAGCTTGGAGGGAAACGTTGCCTTCTACCACCACTGGGGTATAGATACGCTTGGCGTTGCCTTTCCTAACCAAATCTCCAAGAAACTGCGTCAGGGGTGCATCCTGCGGGTCAGGCTTCACTACCGGGGGGGGTGGTTTCAACTCATCGCTGCCTATTGGGCAGGGGTCCTTTCCCCACCCCACGAGGTAGACACGCGGTGGTGGTGGGGATGGGTCCCGGCCTAGTCATGCTGACGGTTCGTCCCTGTCCTTGCTCGGCTTACCCTTCCTGTTCTTATTGCTCAGCAGTTGTTTAACTCGTGCTAATTCGGTCCTCAGTTCTGCCATCCCAAGCGGCTCTTGGTTGGCTTGTTTAATCCGTGCTAATTCAGCCCTCAGTTCTGCCATCCCAAGCGGCTCTTGGTTGGCTTGTTTAGCGGTAGCTAGCTTAGGGCTCCGCTCCCTTCGAGAGGAGTTGCGATGGGGCCTTGACTGTCCGCTATTCTGAGATTTAGGGCCGTGACTGCCAGGTTTGCGGTTACCTTGCCCTTTGGCGTTGGGGCCCTGTTCCCCCTTGGCTCCAGCTTGTCGAACTTTCCAGTTACCTTTGGGTTGACTCGACGTCTGGTGGCCGGGGTTTGGGTTCGCCCAAGGGGGCCCGCGGTTTGGGGCTTCATCCCCTTCTAGGCCTAAGGACTGACCTTCCTGCTCATATAGGCTGAGGACTCTGGGATCGTCCTCGTGGCGGTCTGTGGGTCGGACAAACGTCTCCCACGTTAGTTGTGCGGTGCGACGCATTTCTCTCATAGTATGGGGGCGCTGGCGACACGCGAGTGTTACTTGGTTACGGATGCACGGGTGAAGGTTATGGAGGAAGAGGGACTTGAAGTTGCGATCTTCCTCTAGCCCGGGCTCGCTTCTGCCCTGAAAGTACGCTGCGCGGAGCCGACGGTAGTACTCGCGAGGGTGTTCGCTTCGTTTCTGTCTGATCAGAATAGCACCCATCGTCGCAGCAGTCTCGTCCTCGTACAACGAGTATTCCTCTTTCAAGTACTTGCGTATCTTCTTGTAGTTGTCGAGGACTGACTGCGGTAAGGTCTCAACGAATGCTCGTACGCCACTACCTAAAGTTTTCCAGACTAGTCTGGCCTTTTCATGCGACGTAGCCTCTGGCAGGTCCAGGAGGCTACGCTCGATTTCCCGGAAATAATCATTAACGCTTCGGTGTCTATGATTTTCCGGCTCAAAACGCTCTATGTCTTTCGCAAGGACGTCGATTTGGCGGATCCTAGTTTTGCGTTCTGCGACGAGGCGTTTTGATTTTGACCCGTAGGGGTCCTCGCTGTCTTCGCTATTTGAGCTGCTCTCATATCGCCTATGTCTGCGTTTCGGCTTGTAGGCGGCCTCTCCGTCAGAGGAGTCTGAGGGTACGTAGCGCGGCGTTTTCTGCGGGCTAGAGGCTGCAGCGATATTGAAGCGCGAGGGGGTGTAGTGGGGAGTAAAGTAAAAACTCCCAGCGCCACGAGGTGGCGATCGCGCGACTTTCACGCGAGTTGAGCTTGAGTGCGGTGTCTGATCTACCGTTCTAAGCTCAGGTTCTTCCTCCTCCAGAGCGGAACTCTGTTCTTGGGAGGGTTTGGCCGATCCCTCATCTGAGCGACGTGCTTGCGTCACTTCTTCTCTGAGGTATTCTATTTCGCGCTTTAGTTCATCTTGTGTGGCTCTCAGGCCCACGAGGCTACTCTCCGCGCTTTCTGCTCTCCTTTGAGCTTCGGCCAGTTGTCGTTTTAGTGTTCTTTTCTCTTGTTCGAGGGTCATACACACATGTTCCATTTCCTTATAGTAGATCATGAACAATTTGGGTAGCCCTTCTGGAAGAGTCATAGTATGCTCCTTAAGTTCCCTAACGGCTATGTGTATTTCATCAAAGCGAGCCTTTTGGTCCAGATCACAGAAGTAATTTCTCCTATCCTCCGGGACTTGGCCTAAATCGCCTACAACGTCGAAGAGAGAGAGGAGGGGCCCTTCTGACTCCCTTGATGGGGAACGCGACATTTTGTTCGAAATGTATTAATTAACTTAAAGGAAATTAATACTAGGGGTTGATTAGGTTAGAATTTAATTTAATCCAAGTTGCTAAATAATTGATGTGGTTTCTTAGCTACTTTGTTTTCACTAATGTTTCACTTGTATTAATTAGCTCAATTAATAATTAGTTAACAATAATGATTATTATTATTAATAATGTTAATTAAGTACTTGGATTAGATATTACTCTAATGTACTAATCAATTAAACCAGTTTATCAGCTAACTGTGGTTGGCAGCTGAATTTCAGTTCTGTGATTAACACACTGTTAATGATTCACCATTAAAGTCATCTGTGTTATACCTTGGCAGTTGATTTTGGGTATACAGCAGTTTACAAGTTATTGTTGAGAAATTCACAAGGTCATTAAACTATTCCTCACACGGGGCACCACTTTAATGTAGGTTGAATTGGGATTAATTAAATTATAAATTATGTGATAATTGATAATTAAATTAATCAATTTATAAATAAAGATCAGTCTCATAAAATCTTAAATTATTAATCTTACTCACCGTGAATGGTTACACTCAAGATTAATGGTAGCTCTGTATTAGATGGGAAACCCAGTTGTATACAAAAGCTAAATTCTGAAGGAAAAAGGAGTTCTAAATAGTTGACCTTGTGAATAAACAACAGGAACAAGTAAAATGCAATTAATTTTAATTAGCTTTTATTTGTCTACTACTCACTAATAATAATAAACTCAAAATACATTCAATGTCAGCAAAGGTAATAACAAGACAAAACAATGGAACAATTACACCTGGACTATAAATTTGAGGGAAAGAGAGAGAGAAAGAGATAGAAGAAAAAAGAAAAGAATCCCTTGTGTGCGTGTGTGTGGAGGTGGGTGTGTGTGTGTGTGTGACCTAGCTTGTCATTAGCTAAAACAAAGGAATGTTAGCTAAAACAAAGGAATGTTAGCTAAATAGAACAAAGGATTAGCTCTGTGGCTAATGTGTGCTTTGTGTAGGTATCTGTGGGCAGATGCTAATGACTAGCCACTCTGGCAATGCTTAAACAAAATGGCGGTCAGTGCCTAGGTGTCGTATCACAGGTAACTCAATGAGGAAGGTATCAAAATGGCGTCGGAAAGATGGCGCCTGCAGGCCTAGTCGAGAACACAAGCCTACCAGCTAGCGTATCACCCTGAGGTAGCTAGCAATAAGTTGCTAAGGAGAATCTGACCACGCTACAGCTGGATCCAAACACTGCACTTAACAATTTCCAACAGACTATCTAGGCAAAGAACTCAACGCGAGAGAGAGAGAGAGTGTGAGAGAGTGTGTATATGTGTTGGATGGAGAGAACTAGGCCTTGTAGCGGTCTAGCCTCGGAGCTTAAAATAACAAACTTGTCGCTGCGCTGCTAATCAGATAGGGAAGCTAGCAATGGAGTTAAGGAAAGATATCATGCAAGATACCCTGTCTAACAAGTTCAAAGAAAAAAAAACAGAACCAAAACAAACAATAAAAACAAACAAACAAACAATAAAAACAAACAAACACCTTCCGTGTCTGAGCGGGTATGCTAAATAGCTCAAAGCTTAAACATGACCCTAACAACCATCTGAATAAGCTACAAATTAAAAATTTGCCCAAGTGCCTACTCAATGCGATGGAAGTTCTTTCTCCGATGTCCGCGCTGAGGGTCGCAGTCCGAGGAGAGGAGGTTAGCGGCGCGTTGCGTCCAACCGCGGCTAACGAAGCAGGGAGATGAAAGCCTAGCTGGCCCACGGTGCTTCAGGAGAAACCTCCGGTGATGCGTCGACGAGAAAAAGGCTGAGAGGAGCGAAGCTGTCCGCAAATGCCTCTTAGCGTGGAAAACTACTTAACTGTAGTTAAACTTTGCAAAGGTTTAGAATCGAAACCACTATATCGCTGAAACTTAGCGGGTCGTTCAAAAGTTCGGCCGAAACTAATTTGAACAGGCTGTTCTCAGACAATAGCGGTTAGTCTCAACACTGTAGCTTGCGTGCCTACAGTCCGTCCGACCACTCCAGTAGTCAGAACATGAGAGAGCGAATCGAGGCGCTCTCGATACAGTTAAAGCAGTTCCACTTCACGTCACATCCGGGTGGAGCGCGCAAGGAAATTGTGGGATCGTTATAGGGGGCGCTGGCGAGTTACCAACACATTCAAGACAAAAATCTGGCTTCATTCCCTTTTTTGGTCCAGAAGCACGGCATTGAGAGTAAACACTTTTTAGAATACCTACAAATTAAATCATCTATCCAAGCGAAAATTAATATCCAGACAGTGAATCTAGACATCCCCTCAGCAATCATGGAGTTGATCAACACTCCCTCCCCCCAAAAAATTCTTTCCAAAATATACAAAATTATATCTCAGTTAGAAAAAAAACTTTAAGCCTACCATATCACAAATGGGAATCAGATTTGTCCTTTACTCCCGGTGCCGACTTCTGGACCCAAATCTGTAAAAACATCTACCTCATGACAAAAAATAGCGATCTACAATTTATACAGTACAAGGTACTTCACAGATTTCACTTCACTGCACAGAAACTATATAAAATGGGCTTTGACTCTGACCTGTGTTCTCACTGGATGCAAAATAACCCAGACACATACATTCATGCTGTCTGGCATTGCACTCCAATCAACAGGTTTTGGTTAAGTGTCACAGAATCACTCTCTACCATTCTTGGCTGTCACATCCCAGAGACCCTATGTATACTTGGTGATACAACAGCTATCAATATAAGCACCTCGTGCAATAAAATACTGCTAGTAGCGCTGACTATCGCCAAGAAAACAATCCTCATGAACTGGAAATCAAGGAATACTGTACACATCACTCATTGGAAAAATTTGTAAACGGATTATATATCATTGGACAATATATCCACTCCAAACTTAAACAACACTCAGGATACACCCTCCCCTTGGACACCCTTCATCACCTTCTTACAGTTATGACCTGACCCTCTGCGCCTGAGATCCAACTCACAACTTTACATCCACATGTAAATAGCTATATATAATAGGGCGGCGGATGGTAGCTGGAACAATTATTTTTACTATTATTATTATTTCTCTTATATATTTGCAATTACTCTTTTTTGGAGTGGACAATATATCCACTCCAAACTTAAACAACACTCAGGATACACCCTCCCCTTGGACACCCTTCATCACCTTCTTACAGTTATGACCTGACCCTCTGCGCCTGAGATCCAACTCACAACTTTACATCCACATGTAAATAGCTATATATAATAGGGCGGCGGATGGTAGCTGGAACAATTATTTTTACTATTATTATTATTTCTCTTATATATTTGCAATTACTCTTTAATAAATCAAAAGTATTTCTTATCCAATTACCCGATGGGCTAATTAAGAGAATACTCGATTACAAGAATAATAAATAGCTGCAGCTCTACTTTTAACTTGCTCAGATGTCGGCACCCCATATAAAATCCATGTTGACGCGAACTGCTCCGACACATCTGAGTTCATCTCAGTATTACAGTGTTTTAATGTGATACAGCATGTTGGCTTTCCAGTTCACGTTTATGCTCATATTCTTGATTTGATCTGTTCTCCTGCTTTGAGTAGTACATCTCTGTCTAGTAGTAGATCTCTGTGTCTGGTTCAGTTTCTGGTATCTCTGATCATAAACTTATCGAATGCAGCTTTCACTTTACCTCTCCTCCTCCTTTGGATAAAATCTCTGTCACCTTTTCTAATCTTAGTTCTGTCAATTTCAATCTGTTTGCTGCTTCTCTTCAGTCCTCATCCCTATCTGACTTATATAAACTCTCCTCCGCTGATGGAATGGTTTCCCTTTATAAAGACACGATCTCTGTATTGCTCAGTGATTTAGCCACGTTAAAGAATTGGCATGTTCCAGCCAGACACAATTGTTCTTGGTTTACTCACGAGCTGAGAGTAATGAAGGCCACTAGCCAGTGTCTTGAGTGGCTTTATAAGAAATGTGCCCTTACTGTGCATTTACTACTCTACACTGAACATATCCACCAGTATAGGGATGCCCTAAATGGTTCTCACTCCAACTACTACTCCTGTAGCCTAAATGGTGCCAAGTCTCGGCCAAGAACACTCTTCAAAACTGTTAAACTCCTCCACTCTACTGTACTAGGATGCTCTAATACAGCTAAGCAATGTTCGCTATTTTTACATTATTTTAATCACAAAATTGGCCAATTCCATCTCTGTTTTCCTTCTACTTCCCATATATTCTCACCCATTGATGTTCCTACTCTGCCTACAAAACTCACTTGCTTCACATCTGTTGACTCTCTTTCTGTCACTTAACTCATCAATAAGTCGCATCCTTCTTCCTGTCTGTTTGACCCCACCCCCACCCCACTATTCAGACATGTTCATCATGATTCAATACTCCTCTTGACAGACTAATAAATACATGTCTCTCTTCTGGCTCTGTCCCTACTACCATCAAAACTGCTGTGGTGACCCCTGTCCTGAAGAAACCCAATTTGGAGCCAACATCTCTTTCCAGTTATAAACCCATCTCAACTCTTCCCTTTCTAGGCAAAGTGATGGAAGCAGTGGTAGCTATGAAACTCCACATCTTTCTTAATGAAAACACACTCCATGAGCCCTTTCAACCTGGTTTCCATCTAAATGACTGGCCTGAGACAGCTCTTCTCTATGGTGTTAATGATCAGGTCTCCTGACAGTGGTTCTCTCAAAATTATCCTCCTCCTTGACTTAAGTGCTGCTTTTGACACTGTTAACAAGGATGTACTCATTTCCTGTCTCTCCTTTCTTGGTATGGCTGACATAACCCTTCAGTGGTTCAGGTCATATCTTCCAAACAGACAACAGTTTATCAGACTCGGTTCACACAAGTCCACCACCTCTTCTGTTCAGTTTGGGGTCCCTCAGGTATCAGTTTTTGGACCCCTTCTCTTTTTAATTTACATCCTACCCCTTGGTCATATGAGTCATCACCATGTCCTTAAATTTCCCTGGTATGCAGAAGATATTGAGCTCTGTCTCAGTACAGACTCACTCACAGACTCCGCTCCCAGTACACTAACTGCCTGTATCTCTGATTTAAGCTTTTGTTGCAGGAAAACTTTCTCAATTTAAACACTGAGAAAACTTAAGTTCTACTTGTTGGCCCCAAATCCCTACTATCTGACTCATCCAACTTTTCTCTTAATTTTGATGGCGTGCTTTTTAATCCTGCTCAAGTTGTCAGAAATCTTGGAGTCGTATTTGATCCATCACTCACTTTTGATATTCATATTAAGTCTCTCACCAAAGTTGCATTCTTTTACCTTCAGAACATTGCTCATCTTTGTCCCCTTCTGACAAATAACAATGCAAAACTCTGGTTCATAGTTTTATGATGGAAAATCTTTACAAAAGCTTCACTATATTCAGAACTCTGCAGCTACATTTCTAACTCATACTAAACACTCCACTCACATCACCCCATGCTCTCTCAGCTACACTGGCTACCGGTTCTGTCCCATATCAAATTTAAAATCTTGCTTATCTCTTTCAAAGCCCCGCATAATCTTGCTCCTATATAGCTTAGGGAACTACTGACCCCCTACACTCCCTCTCGCTCACTAAGGTGTAAGTACAACACCACAGTCCCTTTAAGAAACTACAGATCCCACCAACCAACTTCCGCGTTGACCTACGTCACTTCCTCCATGAGCCTATAAGTGACGCAACCACAGTCCGCCTAAGAACTACAAATCCCATCAACCCACTTCCGCGATGGCCTATGTCACGCCGGGGCGGGATCACCTTTGTCACATCCTCCATGAAGGCATAAGTAACGGAGCAACACTTCTGTCTTTCTCTTTGGCTTCTGTACCCCCGCGGGAACAGACATAAAGAGGCTCTCTCTTGTCTTGGATGTCAAGCCATCTGGACATAAAGAGATCCCATGCACCAGAAAACCCAAGAAAAGATGTCTTTCTCCCGAGAAAACGATTCAACATGGTTTTTGTTTACCCTTGGCCACGGTAGAACCACTTAAATCATGCTATCTCTCTCTCGGTTGAGCTACAGCCGGTTTGTTTGTCTATTATCAGTAACGTTACAAAACTGCTGCCCAAGCAGTTAATTTAAGGTTAGAAGCGACCGGATCCTTCTAATTAAAAAGCGCTGTGCACATTATCTGATCAGACACTTTCTTTTCATCACGAGCGACCACGCGTCAGACCAAGAAATTCTCTGTGCTTCATGGAGGTCTCCACAACGGTGAAACTCCAAAAGTCTCGGAACACCTTCTCATAATCTCGCATAGAGGTGAGATACTGAAGTAAGAGACTGGCATTTTTTGGGCAGAAAAACTAGTCTTAGGAATTATCTTTATGAAGAAGTGTGAATTTAAACTCAGGAATGGTTTAAATGTGTACACTGTAGACCCTCAGGATATTGAATTAATTATTGTTCTATTTTGTTTTGATCTCTCAATTGCTTAACAGATAGGCTTTGCATGCTTCTCTCTATCCCTGTCTAACACTTTAATTTCATTATTACACATATTTTGACCTCATCAAGATTTCAGTGGATTTAGTAAGGTTATGAGCTAGTGGGTTAGCTATCGGCTAATTCTTTGTTCTACCTAGGAACACGTGGTCACACTCACCTAGAGTAATTCTTTTTGTTTAGGCCACAGGCCTCACAACACACCTTAGCTAGCAAACCAGATTTCTTTTGTTCCCACCACGTGGTCACACTCATCCAGAGTTAATTCTTTTGTTTAGGCCACAGGCCTCACAACACACCTTAGCTAGCAAACCAGATTTCTTTTGTTCCCACCATGTGGTCACACTCATCCAGGGTTAATTCTTTTGTTTAGGCCACAGGCCTCACAACACATCTCAGTTAGCAACCAAAGATAACTCTCTTGTTTTACTACACCACGTGGCCACAAGGCCTCACACCCACAAACACACCTTAGTTAGCAACAGAGCTAATCCTTTGTTCTACTTAGATAACATTCCTTTGTCTTAGCTAGCAACCAAGCTAGGCCTCCACCACGTGGACACATACACACAAACACATCTTAGCTAGCAACTAAAGCTAACTCTTTTGTTCTACTTAGAAACATGTGGTCACCCCCCCACACTCTCACACACACACGCACACACTTATCAAGTATGTATCATATTTGTATATATTTCAACTGCCATTATTCATTTTTATCTTTGTTATAATAAATTCAATTATTATTGAAACTGTGTGTTTATTTGTTGTGCCTAATATTTTTGAAGTAGCCCAATCTCAAAAGAATTCCAAGGTGCATATGAGCTATGTAATACGGTAAGTGATCATAATAATTTGGAATATACCATAATTTGGATGTTTGGTAATTTATTATTAAGCACCAAAATTAATGATATTGATTAATGAGACCGATTCAATGAGACTCATTTGATGAGATTATCAATGAGACTGATTTAATTAGATTGATCACTTAAAACTAATTGCACCTACAAAGGTCTTCCAGCAACAACCTACTTTCTGTCCCACACACCAGACTTTCCACCATGGGGGGCAGGTCCTTCAGTGCCACGACCCCCAAACTCTGGAATGCTCTTCCTCTATCTCTCCATGATTGCTCTTCTTTCTCTACTTTCAAATCTCAGCTGAAGACTTGTCTCTTCCATCAACAGTTCTCTTCATCTCTTACAGCTTAGTCTTTTTTTTCTTCTGTACAGCAAACATGGGATAGTGAAAGGCATTAAAAATTATTATTATTATTATTATTATTATTATTTGATTGGTTATAAATGTTCAACACACTCTTCTTAACAACTGACATCGCTTCATCTTACTGCTGAGGGTTTTATTTATTTCTCTTATAAAAATGTATCTTTGCAGCTGAAATGTTGAATGTTCTGTATATTAGATGAAGAAAAGCTACATTTTAGTGTCTGAACATTCTTGTTGTAAGCTTCTGGAAAAACTGTTTTAAACTCCTCAGGTTGGGAAAAAATCATAAAGTGTCCATGTAGAAGGTGAATTATGTTTGCTTTGTACGTTTAAGTCGTTATATCGAGGTCCAAGTGGACCAGCCCTGTTTGACTCTGCAAATATGATATCTGATGAATTTGCACAAGTTTTTCATGATGAAATGAAATTAATTAATTTGCTATCAAACGAATTCAAACTGGTGACCATGAACACTGTGTAAAAACATTTAAATGAGCAAGACATACATTTTCCAATTGAACAAATTATTTATATTTTGCAGCCTGAAAAGTAGCATTATAGGAAGTCAGAAAAATGCAGCGTGGAAAGAAATCAGTGCTACATTCAACGGCATTATGTACTTTTTTTTCAACAGTCAAACTCCAGCTGATGTTTCCATATTTCCTGAAATTAATATATCTGTGATATGTATAGCCAGGCAGCATGGTGGTGTAGTGGTTAGCGCTGTCGCCTCACATCAAGAAGGTCCGGGTTCGAGCCCTGTGGCTGGCGAGGGCTTTTCTGTGCGGAGTTTGCATGTTCTCCCCGTGTCCGCGTGGGTTTCCTCTGGGTGCTCTGGTTTCCCCCACAGTCCAAAGACATGCAGGTTAGGTTAACTGGCGACTCTAAATTGACCGTAGGTGTGAATGTGAGTGTGAATGGTTGTCTGTGTCTATTGGCCCTTTTTCAGCTCGCTTCAGCTCACTTCAGCCCGACACGGCTCACGTTTCGACTATCTCAGAGCAGCACGACTCAGCTCGCTTCAGCCCCACCCAAAACTCGCACCGTTTTGGAGTGGGGCTGAAGCGAGCCAAACCCGAGCCGAGTGGGGCTAGGGGCATGAGAAGACACTCCCCTGTGCACTGATTGGTGAGGAGGAGTGTCCTCACACGCCCACACACGCCCCGCGAGCACTCTGGGATCTGTAAACACCGTAAACCCGGAAGAAGAATAATTACGAATTATGAGAATTTCTGAAGCCTTATGCACCTCGCCTCATCTATACGCTCTTGCCAGTATCTGTTGGCGTTGTCGGTGACAACAAGCCACAGCACCAAGACCAGCAACACTAACGACTCCATGTTTATTGTTTACTATCCGGGTCATGAGACTACCGCTTAAAAGATCACTGATGTCACTGTTTGCGCCGCCTAACGACATCACGTGACGTCCACCCACTTTCGCTAACTCCACCCAATGTGTCCACCCACTTCCAGCCAGCACGGTTCAGCGCGGTTGTAGTCGAAATGTAACTCCAACAGCCCCACTCAGCTCGACTCAGCCCAACTCAGCACGGCACGGCTCAGCCCAAGTCAGCCGCGTTGGTAGTGGAAAAGCGGCAAAAGTGTCAGCCCTGTGATGACCTGGCGACTTGTCCAGGGTGTAACCCGCCTTTCGCCCGTAGTCAGCTGGGATAGGCTCCAGCTTGCCTGCGACCCTGTAGAGCAGGATAAAATGACTAGAGATAATGAGATGAGATATGTATAGCCTATATATTGTCCTGTAGCCTAAGCAGGGTTCCTACAGATATTTTATGTTGAATTTACTACCTTTTTACTGCCTTCACAATTTTTTTTACTACCACAGCGACAATTTGGACATTTTCTCACAATTTAACAAGGTAATCTTTGAGTGTATGTGTTAGTCCAAGTGAATGTGTTACATATAAGTTAGTGACAACTCTACCCAAAGAGTTGGATTGATGAGACAAGATAGAAAGAAAATCTGAACGTACCGGTAGTGTAACTCTTTCCCTTTGGACGCATAATAGAACCTCCCATTGCTAGGGCTACACATGGAGTAATGCATATTTGCATAAAAGAAAACAAACTTCTACATATAATTTATAATTTTATTGAACTGTGAAACTGTGGCCCATAACCTCTTAATGGGTACACAGATTTGCACTAAACCTTGTGTGTCAACACTTCACATTAGGTACAAGATCTGATTACATTTTGTCGGCCAACACTTTCAAGATGGCCAACCTTTTGTTTGTGGAATAATCTTTTGAACAGGTGAACAGATTTGCACAAAAAATCTTATGTGCTTAGGTACATCAACTCATTACATTTAGATCAGGTCAAATGGCAAACACGAACCCACACACACACAATGCACCAGGCACACACACACCCACACAACGCACCAGGCACACACACACCCACACAACGCACCAGGCACACCCACACAACGCACCAGGCACACACACACACACACAACGCACCAGGCACACACACACCCACACAACGCACCAGGCACACACCAGGGATCCCAGCAGTAATTGAAAAAAATAGAGGAATGTAAGAAATTATCAGCAGGGGTCAAGGAGGCTGCAAGCCCCTTGCGGGGGGGGGGGGGGGGGGGGGGGGTACAGAGGGCGAAGCCCCCTGAAGCTGTTGAGATTTTAACATTTAAAGATGCTACAGAACACATTTTTTACATAGCTTTAACATAGAAAAGCAACAGAATTTAACAATGTGTATCTATTTGGTGCCATATTTTGTAATCAATGACATAAGTGGCAAAAAAAATTACGAAAATGTAGCTTTGAAGAATATACTTGCCTAAATATTCCACTGATTTTGTTATAACAATAGTATCCATAGTATCCATCTCATTGTTTATTTTTTGTTTCGAGTTAGTCAATACGAGTCTAATATAAGCCACATTCATTTTTCAAAAATCATGAATATGAGCAGAAATCAATGATTCAGTAATATTAGATATATACATATGTACAGCAAATACTGGAGATATTTGATTTAAACCTTTCTCTTTTTGAAAGGTTTCACTGCAGAGGAATTTAATGCTCTTTTCTGGGGTGCATTCTGTCTTTCCTCCAGTTTTCTCTGCTTTTGTTTCTGATCTTTCCTTCTGCTTTTCTGATGTTCCTGCAGTGCTCTGAATTAAGTTCAACGCTGTGGCAGCGGGGGCGTGGTCAAGCATCGGTCTGTGACAGGAGGGCGGAGTCAGGGAAGGTAAGTGGCAGAATCACTACACCTGCCGTTAATTAATGTTTGTGTGTCTTCCCAGTGACCGCGCCCTATTTAAGGAGAGAGAGAGAGAGCAGAGGGAGCTCTCTCTCTCCACAACTAGACGACTGATGTGTGTGCGCGAGTGCAGATATACACTGAAAAGCTGAATAAAAGAGAGTTTTGTGAACTCAGTTCTGTCCTGTAGAATCATTCTGCAAAATTGCAGAAGAAAAATTAAATAACCTGCAATTTTGCAGAATGAAAAAAATCAGGCTCGGGATACAATGGTTCTCAATTTAGCAAACTAGCGGTGCTGTAAATAAACTGAAACTTGTGCCGCGCGAACCTGACGGCGTTTTCCAGGTCAAAGTTGAGCAATATTTACGTAATACCGAAGAAAGGCGACGACAACCAAATAAGGGCAGTTGCCATTTTCCGATGTAAGATTTCATCACTTTTAATACCCACCGGGAGGACCCGACAACTACCTTGGTAGTGTTCGGCAGTTTCCGCCATGCATCTCCCAGAATTCAATGCAGCACAACAAACATGCCTCCCAAGAAGAGGATTGTTTCTTTGGGACAAGAGTTCGACAGAAACGTCAAGAAAACAAGGACGATTTTGTCGTATCTCGGCAAAACCGGCAGCCAGCGTGACTCCAACAACAACAGCGAAAGATCGCACTCCGCGAGGGGGACAAAAAAAGCGAAAGTGAAGACTCTGACTAGTTCTTATCTTGCATACATATATATTGGTAAATTGTATAGGTTTGTATATATTGTATTGTTGAATCATGTAAAATTATACTGATATTATATCCCTTTTGATGACAGCAACAGTATTTTACCTTTATTCATAGATACTTTTGAATATTTTGTTTTCTCATACCAAGCTACACTAACATTTAAACATTTAAAAACATTTAAATGAGGAAGATATACATTTTCCAATTAAACAAATGATTTATATTTTGCAGCCTGAAAAGTAGCATCATAGGAAGTCAGAAAAATGCAGTGTGGAAAGAAATCACTGCTGGGGTCAAGAGCATTTCCATCAACAATCAAAGTACAGCTGAGGGTTCAATATTTAACTTCTACATCCATGAAATATAGAGCCGACATTTTATCCTCTATAAAAGTAGTCTAATATAATCACTTATATCAGAAATCTTTACATCGAGGTGATGAAAAAATGGTCAGATCTCAAACTCGCCACCAAAAATTACATGGTTCTGCAGTCGTCTTTTAAAGAAAAGGAAACCCATTTTTAAAATAGAGTTATGAAGATAGATTATGATGTAAACTACAGATTCACGAGCTGATCTAGTTGCACTCTGTGATAATTAGTTAGTGTATATTTTTTGTTTATGACTTTTTCATCGTTGTATATAAATTGACAAAATTGTATTATTGTCTCTTATATTTTATTGTTCCCTGCTCTCATTAAGAAGACCACAGTGGAAATAAGTGTATTTAAATCTTTGTGTTATCCTCAGTGCTGTTTATACTGTACCTTTTACATGTGTGAATTTTACCAAATAAATCCATACCATACCAGCAGCTCGGGTGTTTCTGGCAATATTTCCACCTTTTTCCGTACAAGTGCATCCTCCTGTAATGTTCACATGAATCCTGTATAGTTAAGCAGTGTTTGTTTACCCTCTTTCTGCATTACCATGTGGGTTGGACTGTCTACCACAGTAATTACGGTAGGCTAGCCTGGGGACGTCTTTAAGAGGAAGTTTTTCATGAATGAGTCGAGAGCATGCTAAGCATGCTAACGAGTCGTATAATGCATAGTTTCAGCCTCATTTTACAGGTAAAGAGTTCAGGTTTGTCCATAAATCAGGGTTGGAGCTCATTAATACACGATTTCAGATGTTTAGTGAAAAAACTGACATTGTCACCTTCGTAGACCTTTTGCTTTGCCCCTTCAGTACTGAAGAGCGACACTCAGCCTTGCACCCAAATGACGTCACGCATCGCCCTTCCAACAGGCAACATGGCAGCCTACTGGTGGCATTAGAGCAGCGATACAAAAACACTCACAACTTTCTCATAAATGGTCAAATATGCCTGAAACATTTCTTATAAGCTCTCAATGTTACACGCAACCAAAACATGCATGTATTTAGTTTACATTTTCTCTTCCTTTAAATATACAGAGCCTCATTTTAATGAAGTTTCAGTTTAATCAGAGCCAGGCATCAGTGGTGTTCAGCCTTCAGCTAGACAAACCGGCCTGGAGGCCCAGAGAGCCAGGAAACCCTGAGCTGAGAGACAGACAGCGAGAGAGAAAAAGTAAGTGTCCTCCGCTCCCTGTGCTGCCACACCATCAACCTGGACGCTTTGGGAGACAAAAGCAACTTAATCACCACTTGTCCCTCTCCATAAAAAAATCCCTGCACTCCTCACAACCCCTCTCACAATTTACAGATGTGTCGAGGGATTCTAACAGAGCCAGATGTGCTATTATTGACCTTTAATGACTGGCAAAGCTCTTGTTCAAATATTTAACTCAATAATCTTGGAACCCATCAAATAGCAAATTGTTGAACCGAACCATTGCTTTTAATTATGGCACCAATAGCAAGTAGGCTATCTCAGAATAAAAGAGAAAATAATCTGATGCCAAAACAACTGTTCATCCTGTTCACTGCAAAAAAAAAATGTGTTCGGGACATACGACACATAGGTCTAGTCAATCTCGGACTTTAGAAAATATAGCATTTGTGTGTTGATGCAGTTGCATGAGAAAAGAACCTGAATGCAAAACCAAAGACACTCGTGTAGAATGTAGATCATGATCACCGAAAACTTCTGTGAGACTGAGCGAATATAAAGGACAATGTGTTGGTAAAACAGGACTTAACAGTTGGTGTGAGGTTCAAGATATGGTTCATGAAAAAGTCATTTGATGAGAGAGAGAGAGAGAGAGAGAGAGAGAGAGAGAGCAGTGAGGTGTCAGTGAGATTTACATGAACAGGACGGAATCGTTTCATTTCTCCCAGAATAGAGCAGAAACTTCACCAGATGTTCAACTTCCTTCAGTCAAACTCACTGAAGCACAAAACACAGCACTGAATCTACAGCTAATCACACTCTCTCATCACACTGATCATCACTATTAACTCCAATAAAAGAACAGACAACGTCCAAAATTCAGCTTTATTTCAGCACAAACTACAGGAAGAGCAACAGGACAGTGAAGAGAGGAAAGACAGAAATGTCAGCATTGTGTAGGATTGAAACTCTATTGTAGATAGATCATAAGCAGCTCCATGTTAAACTCTATCTTGGATCCACTAGCCTTCACACTGACTCTTTCTGAACGTGACTGGATGATTGACGTTGTTATGGGAGACCGTACAGCGGAACTCCTCCCCCTTTTCCCAGAGGTCTTTGCTGAGGGTCAGGGTGCTGCTGCGGCTGTAACGGCCGTTCTTCTCTACTTCTGCGCTGCTCAGAACCCCGTTCTTCACCTCTGAGCCGTCCACTGTCCAGCTCACCAGCGCCCCCTGTGGAGAGTAGCCAGACAGCAGGCAGAGCAGCGAGGCCGATCCCTCAGACAGCTGCAGAGGGGACGGAGGGAGCAGAGACACGGAGGGAGACACTGTGGAACCCGCTGGAGAGGAGAAACACACAAACACATCATAGACACCTCATTCACACACAATTAGAAATGAGGATGAAATATTTCTGGAACTTTGTGGAACTGACTGATCTTACAGAGGAATTAAGTCGAATAAAGTCTGACTTCATGACTGAGTTTCATTCACTACTTTATTATGTGACATCAGTTTCAGTGCAGCAACAAAACAAACATGTTCCACTCTGTAATTTATCTGGGAAAATAATTTTACAACAAGTTTTATTACTTTATAGTTCAAACCTTCAGCACATTTAACTGCAGCAAATACAAATGTAGCTGATGACAGAAATATTCATCGTTTAACACAAACACACACAGCAGCTTTCATCTGGATTTTACATCAGCACACAGTCACTATATTTATTAAATGTTTATTATAGAGTAACTGCAGAGTTATTGCATGTTGAATTTATAGCAAGTGTGTAATTATTACATATTAAACATCAATAATTGTGTATTTGTTGAATGTTTAAGAACATTGATATGGGATCTGTTCTGATACTGAAATGTATTCCTCATCAGAGCATAATAACACACAATAAAATCACTTACACAATTATAAACATTAATTATCTGGTCAGTTTAAGTTTATTTATACTGTATTTCGTAATGTCTGAAATAATTTCTTGGTAAAAGAAGAAAACACACTTACTGTTCACGATGAGTTTGGAGCCTCCACCAAAAGTCCACCACAGTGATACATTCTAATGAAACCGTCGTACAAAAACCTCCATCACACTGCAGTACACACACACACACACACACACACACACACACACACACACACTTTGCATTATCAGTCCATGCTTCAGTGCTCTGCGAGTGTTTATAGCCCTGTGACTTTAACACTTCATGACTGAGAGCTGCTGCTCAGCAACTTCACCCACAGCAACCATGACTTTGATCAGCGTCTTCATCTGCACACTGGCCCTCTGGACTCAAGGTGAGAGTTTAACATCAACTCACAGCCTCACACACTTCATTTCATACAAATTCTACACCACTTTAGAGCTTACAAACACAATCTATGTTTCTCTTCAGGATCCAGAGGTCAGGTGACTGTGACTCAGACTCCTTCAGTGCAAACTGTTGCTCCAGGAAACACAGTCACCATCAACTGTAGAACCAGTAGCAGAGTGAAAAGTAGTGACAATCTTGCCTGGTACCTGCAGAAACCTGGAGAAGCTCCTAAACTCCTGATCTACTGGGCTACTACCTTACAGTCAGGGATTCCAGCTCGTTTCAGTGGCAGTGGATCGAATACTGACTTCACTCTGACCATCAGTGGAGTCCAGACTGAAGATGCAGGAGATTACTACTGTCAGAGTGTACATTATATCAGTAGTAGCTATGTGTTCACACAGTGTTAGAGCGTCGTACAAAAACCTGGGTCAGTGAGAGTGCACAGAGAAGCACTGCTGCAGCTGGGAGCGACTGCAGGTGCTGAGGGGGAGGATGTGATACAGCACAATGACACACACTGTGGACGAGAGAAAACACACCACACTAACTCACTAATACACACACGTCTGTGAGAGGAGTCCACCTTTCTCAGCTGTGGACAGACAAACAAAGTCCTGATCATTCTGATTCACTGCTTACTAATTATCTTTATCCCATTTTACACACTTAAGTATTTATTATAGTTATAATTTGTTGCACATATTATTTACCATTATACATGATTATCAAGTTAATATTTTATGATAATAACTTTAATATTCTATATATAGAGCCATATTATAGATCTGAGGCTGACATTTAAAATATAAACAACATTTTTTTTCTTCTGATCATAATGCATCACAGTTGAAATGCATTTCAGATTCAAGTCATAAAACACAAAGAAAGACAGGGAGGGACCTGAGAAAACAGACAAAGAAGAAAAGCACAGTGAGCAGAATGATGCTAAAACATATGTCCATGAAATTCCAAGCATCTCTCCTTAAATTACATGAAACTGGGACGATGACTGGCAGAAAATTTCATATTTTCCAAACTGTCCCACTTTAGCAATAGATTTCACTCACTTTCTTTCCTTCCAGGTCACTAGAGGCGTCACAAGGGACATTTTGTAGGTCAGTGTGTGTAAACACGGTGTCAAACACATTGGAAAGAGAAAGTGAGACATATTGACACTTTACACAACATGTCAAAGGCAACATACTGAACAGAACTCGAGTTCGTCAGTGGAAAAAACCCAAATGAAGGCATTCTGATATGGATTCGTTCCCACTGTTCACAAACACAGACATCATGAATCACCTGCAAACTTGGCAAGAACCTGATGACGACTTACATTTAAACATGAAGGCTCCCCCTGGCTACACCTACCGATCAAATCCCAGATTAAAAGGAAGAGGGGTGGCTTGGCTGTGCTTTATCAGTCTGATTGAAAAGTTAAAGAACTTTCACTATTTCATGAAACATCTTTTGAATATTTTGCTCTGAAGGTTGTCTCCTCCTCTCCTGTGCTGTTGTTATTCATCTATCACCATCCTAAAGCTGCTGTGAGCTTCTTATCACACTTTAATGAACTCCTTACAATCATCTCATCCCTTTGTCCTGCCATAATTTCACTTGGTGACTTTAAAATCCATGTTGGCACTCGCTCCTCCTGCACATCCGAGTTCTTCTCAGTGTTAGAGTGTTTTAATATGATACAGCATGATGGCTTTCCAACTCACGCTTTTGGTCAGATTCTTGATTTGATCTCTTCTACTGTTTTGAGTGATATCTCCGTCTCTCCTTCAGTTTTTCGTTAAAAATTCTGTTGTTTTTACGGAAAAAAACTGGCAGCTGTGGTTACCAGAATAATAATGTAAAAAATACAGCAGAATGTAAAACACATTACAGAGCAACCTATAAATTTTACAATTTAAAACCGTTATCCTTTACAAAATAACATTATAAAAATTACATGCTAAACTGGTAAATTCAACTTCCCTTTTCAGCCAAATTAGCATGACTATGCCTTTATTAAAGCCGTTTTTTCCTGTACAATTTACATGCGATGGTTGCTTATTTTACATCTAATCCCATTCAATTTCCCTGAAAAAAAAATCAGACACAAGGCATTATTAAACATTAAAAAGCTCATTATAAGACAGCAATTTTACTGAATTTTTCTGCTTATTTTATTGAAAGGTTGTGTTTCATGTAATATATTTTGTAGTATTAATAGCAATGTTTTGTAGTGAAATTAACATCTACATGCTATCATTGAATTCTTTAAGGAATGTCTTCATTAGATGAGTATTAAATATAGACAGACTCACAGACACACCAAGACTCACAAACAGACTCACAGACAAACACACCAACACAAACTCTGACGCAGTGTCAAACAAAGATTTTCATTTGGAACGTTTAGTGTTAAAACAAAAGAACTCAGCCACCTCAAGAAAACTGTGACTGGGACACAGATAAAATGTTTCTTTTTTCCTCTACATTAAAAGGTAGATTGAACGCTTCTATATTTGATGGTTACATTTAAACTGCACTTTCTTTTTATGTTTGACTTTTACCATAAATGTGAAGAGAACTGTAACCTGTGGTACGCAGCAACTTTTAAACAAATACAATACCAACTTGTCATTTCAAACCCCCATTTTATTATTTCGACAAGGTATGCAAAATACTTTTCAAAAACTTTTCAACAGTCATGTGTGTTTTGTTTTTCTTAATTTTAAACTAAAGATAAAATATTTCCTTTCTTTTTCCTCTTGGAAAAAAAAAACATTTGGAATAAGGCCTTGAGTATAAAGAAACACCAGACAGTCACAACTTCAAACCAATATTTTAATATGGAACATAATAATGTGAGCTTAAGTAACTAAGCAACCATAAGAAACCTTCTTGGATCAAGGTGAGGACTCTGGGGTTCAAGTGTAGACGGGAACTGCTGCTCGTCTCCACTTCCATGCCCTCTGTGTTGATGGAGAAGTAGTATCTTGGGAAACAGAAGAAAAACAGACAAATATATGAATGATAAAATACACAGACTTACAGACACACAGAGACAGACACACTGAGACTCACAAACACACAGACGCACACATAGACACCGACAGACTGACTCACAGATGCACTAAGACTCACAGACACAGACTTACATGCGCACTCCCAAACACAATCAAACTCACAACTTCAAACAAAGATTTTCATCTGTAATGCTTACTGTTAAAGTTTAAAGAACAACCCACACATAGAAAAGTTTTATCTGTGACGAGGACATCACCACAAACCATGGCTTACTTGAGTCCATATTCAGATGTCCCGCCACTCATGATCTGAAAGTTCTCGGATCAAGGTGAGGACTCTGGGGTTCACGTGTAGACGGGAGGTACTGGTCTTCTCTACTTTCGTCCCCTTCTCAGGATTTATGGAGAAAAATCACCTTGGGAAACAGAAGAAAAACAGACAAAATGTATTAATGATAAAGTAACTTCCAAAACAACAACAATAAAATACCACATCAAGCAACTTTTTTACTTTTTTGTTGTTGTTACAATTCAAGACAGAGAAAATGTTGGCTGAACAATCCAAAATAACACACCTCTGCAGGAACTCTAGGGTGGATGCCAGCTCGGATGGATAATGGATGTTGAAGCTGTAGTAGCTTCCAAACATCATACATATTGACGACACAAAGGAGGGGATGTTCTCTTGAACAATGGTTCTGTCAACACTGAGCATAAACCGTGTGGAAGTAAAGCGGGATCGCCCTAAAAAAGAAGGAATCACACTCAAATGTTAGTGAAACGAATGGTTGGGCTCCTGACACTTTTCAGGGCACAGACAGACACACAGACACAGACACACACAGAGACAGACAGACAAACACATGATTTATACAGTTCACAATGACAAAAACAAGCACCATGAATTCATCCAGACATAAAAAGAAACAGACCAACAAAAAGTTAACTTACCACAGACAATAATGGTAGGAGTTAAGGGGAGCTTGTCCATCTGGACTTCCCTTGCGAGACAGGTGTCCTCCACATTAGAAAGCATCATCTCTTCCCTTTCCTCAAAACAGGCCATCAGCAGCAGGACCATTTCTTTCACATCTTCGGAGCAGCCGCTTGATCTGAATCTCTAACACAATCACAGATTTTAGTGACGTCATCATCTGTTAGACTCATGTCATCTTTTAAAAGTGAACGAAGATTACTTAAAGTGTAATCCTGTCCTCACTCATGCAGATTTTCCATCTCTTCAACTATAGTCTGTATTGTTGAAGGTGGGAGAAGGAGCTGCCCTTGCAATCTTAGATAGAATAAACAAATATTCCTGAGGAAGGTCTCACTGAAATTCTGTGGGAGTTCACTGTTTTCACTAGTCGATGGATCTGGTGAGATTTGGGAAGCATCCTTACATACAGTGCCAGGAGACTGAGACACTGTTTCCATATACATATCATTTATGTTTTCCACAGAACATGCTCTGTGTCTGCGTGACATATGAGCAGTGAAAGATGATTTCTTAGTGAACACGTTTTTACAACCAATTATAGGACATGATACAGCTCGCCCTTCAGCTACATGCTCTTTCAAATGGTGTAGGAGCTCTTTTACAGTATGAAACTGGCGCACACAGTGAAACGGCGCATTTCAAATCTGTGACAACTGCTCTACTGTGAGAAGGTTCGGGCACATTGTGTATGCGGTAGAAGTGAACTTTGAAAGCAGCATACGTGCAAAATGTTCACTTGCAGTCAACGCCAAAACACTGGAAAATACAACGTGGTTCATTTCTTTGAACGCGACAATGCAGAACATAGCCTCTCAATGTTAGCAGTGTTTTGCTGCAAAAACGGCAGGTAATCATGTTAAAGATTGAAAGCACTTGTAAGCTAGCTACTCACGAGCTGCAAAAGTCCAGACTAGTGGTTAAAGTCAGTTAGCTTACCGCTCCTTGTCTCTGCTCCTCCATGCTGCGGCTCCTCTGTCCCCGCTCTTCGTCATCCCTGCTCCTACTCTTCTCTGCTTCTTATCGCTAATTGTTTCTGCTCCTACTATTCTCTGCTTCTTATCGTGAATTGTTTCTGCTCCTACTCTTCTCTGCTTCTTATGGCTAATTGTTTCTGCTCCTACTATTCTCTGCTTCTTATCGTGAATTGTTTCTGCTCCTACTCTTCTCTGCTTCTTATCGCTAATTGTTTCTGCTCCTCCTCGATGTTCCTCTTGGCAATACTGCTCCTCACTACCTCTGCTCCCACAACTCCAAGTCCGTATGCTCCGTGCCAATTTCTCCTGAAATAAAGTAGCGTCCAATGACAGAAGAGTTCACAAACGGTGCTGCTCTGTGATTGGTACCTGCAGTTTGAAAAATGCTATGCTAAGCTGTGAAATAGATCTCAGTTCTCAACAAGTTTATATTGATTCTAGACTTCTTCATATTATATTAGTTACAGCATTTAACTGGAAATCACAACATATGAATTTGTAAAATGCTATAGGCTGCCCCCTCCTAGAACTGCCACCTTATTGTGGTGGAGGGGTTTGTGTGCTTGAATGATCCTAGGAGCTATGTTGTTGGCGGCATTACGCCCCTGTTAGGGTCTCCCAAGGCAGACAGGTCCTAGGTGACAGGCCAGACCAGGAGCAGTTCACCAAAACCCTTATGGATAAAATAAAATCAAGGACCGTGACATCGCCCGGTATGGCACAGCCGGGGCCCCACCCTGGAGCCAGGCCCGGGGTTGGGGCTCATATGCGAGTGCTTGGTGACTGGGCCTTTGCCCACAGGGCCCGGTCGGGCTCAGCCTGATGCGGTGACATGGGCCCGACCTCCTGTGGGTTCACCACCCACAGAGGTAGCCGTAGGGGGCTGGTGCAGTGTAGATTAGGCAGCAGTTGAAGGCAGGGGCCTCAATGACCTGATCCCCGAACACAGTGGCTAGCTGTTGGGACATGGAATGTCACTTCGCTGGGGGGGAAAGAGCCTGAGTTTGTGCGGGAGGTTGAGAGGTACCGGCTAGAGATAGTTGGGCTCGCTTCCACACACAGCTTGGGCTCCGGAACCCAGCTCCTCGAGAGGGGCTGGACTCTCCACTTCTCTGGAGTCACCCATAATGAGCGGCAGTGGGCTGGTGTGGGCTTGCTTATAGCTCCCCAGCTCAGCTGCCATGTGTTGGAGTTTACCCCAGTGAACGAGAGGGTTGCCTCTCTGTGCCTTCGGTTCGGGGAGAGGGCTCTTGTTGTTGTTTGTGCCGACAGGCCGAATAGCAGTATAGAGTATCCGGCCTTCTTGGAGTCCCTGGGAGAGGTACTGAGAGGTGCTCAGACTGGGGACTCCATTGTTCTACTGGGGGACTTCAATGCTCATGTGGGCGATGACAGTGACACCTGGAGGGGCATGATTGGGAGGAACGGCCTCCCCGATCTGAACCCGAGTGGTGTTTTGTTATTGGACTTCTGTGCTAGTCACAGTTTGTCCATAATGAACAACATGTTTGAGCATAGGGGTGTCCATAAGTGCACATGACACCAGGACACCTTAGGTTGGAGGTCGATGATCGACTTTGTTGTTGTTTCATCGGATCTCCGGCCCTATGTCTTGGACACTCAGGTGAAGAGAGGAGCTGAGCTGTCAACTGATCACCATCTGGTGGTGAGTTGGATCCGCTGGTGGAGGAGGAAGCTGGACAGACCTGGCAGGCCCAAACGTATGGTGAGGGTCTGCTGGGAACATCTGGCCGAGCACTCTGTCAGGGAGGTCTTTAACTCCCACCTCCGGGAGAGCTTCTCCCAGCTTCTGAGGGAGGCGGGGGACATTGAGTCTGAGTGGACCATGTTCTCTACCTCCATTGTAGACGCAGCTGTTCAGAGCTGTGGCAGCAAGGTCTCCGGTGCCTGTCGTGGCGGCAATCCCCAAACCCGGTAGTGGACACCGGAAGTAAGGGACGCCGTCAAGCTGAAGAAGGAGTCCTATAAGGCCATGTTGGCCTCCAGGACTCTGGAGGCAGCTGACGGGTATCGGCAGGCCAGGAGTGCCGCAGCTCAGGCAGTTGCGGAGGCAAAAACTTGGAACTGGGAGGAGTTCGGTGAGGCCATGGAGGAGGACTATCGGTCGGCCTCGAAGAAATTCTGACAAACCATCCGGCGCCTCAGGAGGGAGAAGCAGTACTCTGCCAACACTGTTTACAGTGTGGGTGGGGAGCTGTTGACCTCGACTGGGGACATTGTCGAGCGGTGGAAGGAATACTTCAAGGATCTCCTCAATCCCACTGTCACGTCTTCCATTGAGGAAGTGGAGGCTGATGACTCAGAGGTGGACTTGTCCATTACCCAAGCCGAAGTCACTGAGGTGGTTTTCAAACTCCTCAGTGGCAGGGCACCGTGGGTGGATGAGATCCTCCCTGAGTATCTCAAGTGTCTGGATGTTGTGGGGCTGTCTTGGCTGACACGCCTCTGCAGCATCGCGTGGCGGTCGAGCACAGTGTCTTTGGAGTGGCAGACTGGGGTGGTGCTCCCTCTTTTTAAGAAAGGGGACCAGAGAGTGTGCTCCAATTATAGGGGAATCACACTTCTCACCCTCCCCGGGAAGGTTTACTCCAGGGTACTGGAGAGGAGAATTCGGCCAATAGTCGAACCTCAGATCCAGGAGGAACAATGTGGTTTTTGTCCTGGTCGTGGAACACTGGACCAGCTCTATACCCTTCATAGGGTGCTCGAGGGTTCATGGGAGTTTGCCCAACCAGTCCACATGTGCTTTGTGGATCTGGAGAAGGCATTTGACCATGTCCCTCGTGGTATTCTGTGGGGGGTGCTTCGGGAGTATGGGGTTCGGGGCTCTTTGCTAAGGGTTGTCCGGTCCCTGTACGAATGGAGCAGGAGTCTGATTCGCATTGCCACCAGTAAGTCAGACCTGTTCCCAGTGCATGTTGGACTCCGGCAGGGCTGCCCTTTGTCACCGGTTCTGTTCATAATTTTTATGGACAGAATTTCTAGGCACAGCCAGAGGCCGGAAGGAATCCTGTTTGGGAACCACAGGATTTCATCTCTGCTTTTTGCGGATGATGTTGTCCTGTTGGCTTCTTCAAACCAGGACCTTCAGCATGCACTGGAGTGGTTTGCAGTCGAGTGTGAAGCGGCTGGGATGAGAATCAGCACCTCCAAGTCCGAGGCCATGGTTCTCGACTGGAAATGGGTGGCTTGCTCTCTCCAGGTTGGTGGAGAAGTCCTGCCTCAAATGGAGGAGTTTAAGTATCTC